>NC_091196.1:34971499-35196499 GCF_040958095.1 Procambarus clarkii | reverse complement strand
ACCTAGCCTCAAAACTTTACATGTATCCGCATTAAACTGCATCTGCCTATCTTTTGACCATTTCAAAACCATATTTAGATTGATTTGAAGTGATAGCGAGTCTTCTTCCATGTTTATTACCCTACCGATTTTTGTATCATCGGCAAATTTGCAAATGTTGCTACTATAAACAACAGAGGTCCCAATACAGAGCCTTGAGGCACTCTACTTACAACATTTTCCCACTCTGACTTAACCCCATTTATACTAACTCTCTGTTTCCTTTGGTACAGCTATGCCTTAATCCAACTTAATATAGCACCCCCAATACCATGAGCCTCTATCTTTTTAATCAGTATTTCATGTGGCACTGTATCAAAAGCCTGGCTAAAGTCAAGGTAGACATAATCGCAATCCTTACCACTATCAACTGCCTCAACTATGCGTGAATAAAAAGATAATAAATTTGGTAAACATGAACGGCCATTTGTAAACCCACGTTGAGAATCATTTATTAATTTGTTTTTCAAGGTGAAGACAAATTGTATTTGCAATTATCGATTCAAGTAACTTTCCCAAAATAGACTTTAAGCTAATTGGCCGATAGTTTGACACAAGTGATCTATCTCCTTTCTTAAAAATTGGTACCACATTAGCAACCTTCCATGACTGACACTCTGCCTGACTCTATTGATTTATTAAATATGGTAGACAGTTGCTTGCAAAGCTCCTCTTTGCATTCTTTAAGCCCCCTGGCAAACATTTCTTCCAGCCCTGGGGATTTGCTTAGTTTGAGTTTTACCATTTAATTACATCCTCCCAGAAAACTGCTAAACTAGTCAACCTGTCCTCATCCCCACCCACATAGATTTGTTCGGCTAAAGGAATATTGTTAAGTTCCTCTTTAGTAAATACAGATATAAAATATTAATTAAAAATACTACTCATCTCCTCGTCATTATTCGTTATCTGACCTGTCTCAGATTTAATGGGCCTATTCTTTCCCTAATCTTTGTTCAATATAACTGAAAAAAACGTTGGGGGATTTGTCTTTATTTGCCCCGCTATGCGAACTTCATAGTTTCTTATTTATTTATTTATTTATTTATTTATATACAAGAAGGTACATTGGGTTTGTGAGAATACATAGCATGGTACAGTAATTGCACTCTTGTAAAGCCACTAGTACGCGCAGCGTTTCGGGCAGGTCCTTAATCTAACAGATAATTTTAAGTAGGTAAATTCTATCAGAATTAATAAAATGATAACAAATACATTGCAAGAAAAAAAAATGAGATGAGAGAGATTAGTAAGTATATTAAAGCACATTGGTATATTAAAGCTCTGATTGATTACATTGACAGCTCGATTGGTAATTTAAACAAGATTAATAGACACCATACAGCAGATTGACAGTACATATAAGAAGACAGCAATGATAAAGATGTTCAGATTGGGTACATAAAGATTGGGAGATTGGGTAGCAATAGATACAGTGCAGTTTTAAAGCGAAAGGTAAAAAACTATGAAGATGAAATTAGGTACTTTTTAGTATTGTTTTTGAATGATGCAAAAGTTGGACAGCTTTTCAATTCAATAGGGAGTGAGTTCCATAGACTGGGTCCCTTTATTTGCATAGAGTGTTTACACAAATTTAGTTTGACTCTGGGGATATCAAAGAGATATTTATTTCTGGTGTGGTGATAATGGGTCCTATTACATCTGTCCAGGGAGAGTTTCAGAGCAGGATTTGCATTTAAGAACAGGGTTTTGTAAATGTAGTTGACACGAGAATTTGTGGAGTGAGATTATGTTTAGCATGTTTAGGGAGTTAAACAAGGGGGCTAAGTGTTGTCTGAAAGCAGAATTTGTTATTATTCTGATAGCAGATTTTTGCTGGGTAATGATGGACTTGAGGTGGTTGCAGTGGTTGAACCCCATGCACAGATACCATAATTAAGATAGGGATAGATTAGTGCATAATATAGAGAGATGAGAGCAGAGTTAGGAACATAATATCTGATTTTGGAGAGTATACCAACTGTTTTAGAGATTTTCTTAGTTATGTGTTGTATGTGGGTACTGAAGTTGAGTCTCTTGTCTAGCAATAGGCCAAGAAACTTTCCATCATTTTTATTGCTAATGTTTACATTGTCTATCTGAAGCTGAATTGCATTTGTAGATTTGCTTCCAAATAAGATGTAGTAGGTCTTTTCTATGTTAAGTGTTAGTTTGTTGGTTGACATCCATAAGTGGACTTTTTTTAGTTCATTATTAACAACATTATTTAGTGTATGTGGGTTGGGGTTAGAGTAGATGAGGGTAGTATCATCAGCAAACAAAATAGGTTACAGAATGTTAGAGACGTTAGGCAGATCATTGATGTAAATAAGAAATAAGAGAGGCCCCAAAATGCTGCCTTGTGGCACTCCAACGGTTATTGGTAGAGTGGGAGAGGTTATATTATTGATGGCTACACATTGGTGTCTATCACTAAGATAGGATTGGATATAGTCCAGTGTATGGCCTCGAATTCCATAATGATGGAGTTTACATAAGAGGTAATTGTGATTAACAGTATCAAAGGCCTTTCTCAGGTCAATGAAGAGTACAATCGGAAACTCATTTTTGTCAAGGGCTGAGTAAATTATATCAAGGAGACCAATTTCTTTTTGCCTTCTTATCTCTTTTTTTTAAATTTTTAACCAATTGCACGAATTCCTGTTCTAAACCAACTTTCCCCATTCTTAATCCTTTTGTACCACGCTCTCCTTTTACTTACATGGTTCTTCAGATCCTTTGTCATCCATTTTGGGTCATTAGTATTCGATATATTAAATTTGTATGGTATACTATGTTCCTGTGCTTTGCTTAGAATATTTTTAAATAAGTTATATTTTGAATCAACATCAAAATCCTTTTTACGTCACCTATCGCTGGGTTCACATCTCGCTCCAAGACCAGCCCACCCCTTATGCCTAAGACTTTCCAATCTATTTGACCCCCAAAAATTCTTAGGCTATTAGAATCCGCTTTTCAAAAATCTGGCACTTTAAAAGTATTTTCTCCTACTGATCTATTCCATTCCATGCTAAGCCTGATATCTTTGTGATCAATGTTCCCTAGTTCGCTATTTCGTAGTCATTAATTTGTATTTCCCTGTTATTTAACACAATCTAAAATATTATTTTCACGCCCTTGTTCCTTAACACATTAAGTAAGTAATTATCAAAAGAAGGCACCAAACCGGGAAGGCTGTGTAGCACCATCAAATGCGCAAAATAATCAGAGGGCGCTAAATATCACCAAGGATGCCAATACGAGAACAAAAACGCATAAGGCGATAACAATATCAAAAGTATCCGAGTCACCAAGAATTCTATTGAGGGACAGGTGACCGCGAGGGGCGGTCAGAAAGCAAGACACACGCTCGTCCTGGAAGTCAGGACATTCAAGAAGGACATGTACGACCGTAAGAGGGACAGTGCAACTAGGACAATAAGGAGCAGGGCGGCGCTCCATCAAGTGACCATGGGTTAAGCGAGTATGGCCAATATGCAACCTCGCCAGAGCTGTTTCCCACCGCCGGTTACGGTGGAAGGAGGACGGCCACGAGGAAACACAGCATTTAAGAGTACGTAGTTTGTTACCAGTAACAGACAACTAAGAAGCCTGCCAACGGGTAAGGACGGAGGAATGGATAACCAGGTAAAAGTCGGAATAGGGAATACCTTTACGAGAGATGGGACAAGAGCGGACAACTTCCTTGGCGGCAGCATCCGCACGCTCATTTAAAGACACACCAATATGGCTGGGAACCCAACAAAACTCAACCGACTTAAATTTACTGTGTACAAGAAACAGCCAATGCTGGATCTCGACAACTACTGGATGAACCGGATTAAAGGACCCGAGAGCCATGAGGGCACTACGAGAGTCAACAACAACTACAAAGGAAGACTGACAACGAGAAAGCAGGAGACGAAGAGCATAGAGAATAGCATAAAGCTCCGCTGTAAAGATGTTAGTCTCCGGAGGTAAGCAACACATATAAGTGCGATCAGGAAAAACAACAGGGTAGCCAACACCGTCCGCAGACTTAGACCCATCGGTGAAGACAAAAACGGAGCGGGAGTGAGAAGAAAAGTGCTCAAGGAAAAGGCGTTTTAGAACCGTAGGAGGGGTAAAAGCTTTAGTGATACGGGTCAAGGATGTACAAAACCGCGGAAGAGGGACTCTCCACGGGGGCAAAGAAGGAACAACACGAGGAGAAACATTAGAAATACAAACGGAAAGAGAGTCCTGTAGGCGAGATAACCGGACAGAAAGAGGGAGGTGGTGAAGAGGAACAGGAACCGCAGGAGGGGTAAAAGTTAAAGCACGACAGAGGCGAGAGGAAGGATGTTGTAAGGACCGCGCAAGATAGCGAAGACAGTAGCGATCACGGCGGTCTTGGAGAGACAGGAAGCCAGTGTCAACATACAAGCTAAGGACAGGAGTCGAACGAAAGGCACCAGAACTGAGGCGCAACCCAGTATGGTGCAAAGCATCAAGACGGCGAAGAGTAGAAGGAGAAGCAGACGAGTAAGCAGGGCAACCATAATCGAGCTTAGACAGGACGAGAGAGGAATGTAAAGCAAGGAGAGTGCGCCTATCTGCCCCCCAAGAAGTATGGGACAATACCCGAAGGAGGGTAAGGGCCTTAGAGCACTCAACACAGAGGTAAGAGATATGGGGAGACCAAGACAAACGAGTGTCAAGGAATAACCCCAAAAGCTTCGCGGAATCTTTGTACTCAAGGGGATGACCAGAAAGTGACAAAGAGGGACGAAGAACGACCTGTTTCCGCGTAAAAGTCATGGCACAAGTCTTCGAAGTAGAGAACTTGAAGCCATGATCGGTGGCCCAAGACGACACGGCATCAATTGCAAGTTGAAGCCGGCGCTGAAGGAGAGGCGAATCATTACCCTTACAGCAAAGGGTAAGATCATCGACATAGAGAGCGGAGAAGACACCTGAAGGAAGAGAGGAAAGAAGACCATTGAGGGCAACCAGAAAAAGAGTAGTGCTCAGAACACTACCCTGGTGCACACCTTCGTATTGCTGAAAAGAGGCAGAGAGAGCGGTACCAAGGCGCACCCGAAAGGAACGACGAGAGAGGAAGCTGCGGAGAAAGAGAGGGAGACGACCACGAAGGCCAAAAGAATGAAGTTGAGATAGAATATGATACCGCCAAGTGGTGTCGTAAGCCTTTTCCAGGTCAAAAAGGACGGCAACAACGGAGGTCTTCGCAGCAAAAGCAGTACGAATATAGACCTCCAAGGTCATCAGGACATCTGTCGTGCTGCGGCATTTGCGGAAACCAAATTGAGAAGGGGAGAGGAGGTGATGGTGTTCCAGGAACCACATCAGACGAACGTTAACCATACGTTCAAAGAGTTTGCAGACAACTTGTGAGGGCAATAGGGCGAAAGTCCTTAGGGGAAGTACCCAGAGACCCCGGTTTGCGAACAGGGAGGACAACGGCATCGAGCCAGTCCTCAGGGACTGACAACAACTCCCAGATCCGATTATACAGACTCAGTAAATACTGAGACGTGCACGGAGGGAGATGGCGAAGCATCTCATAATGAATACCATCGGAGCCCGCCGCCGTAGAACCGCAGAGGGCCAGGGCAGAACGAAGTTCAGAGAGAGAGAAGGGATCATTATAGGGAAACTGAAGACGAGTGCAGAAATCTAAAGGACGAGACTCAAGGACAGGTTTACGAAGAAGGAAAGATTGGGGAAGATGAAGACCAGAGCTAACAGAAGAAAAGTGGGAACCCAGTACGGAAGCGACCTGCAACAGGTCCGCCACAAGAGTATCATGGAGGTGAAGGACCGGTGAAATATCGGGAACGAACTTACCCGCTATCTTGCGGATACGCTTCCAGATCTGGGCCAGAGGAGTTTCGGACGTAATTGTTGAGACATAAGATGCCCAATATTCACGTTTAGCCGTACGGATGGCCCTACGGGCCACCGCACTCGCTTTCCGAAAGAAAAGAAAAGAATCGGTCGTCTGCCTACGGCGGTACCTCTTCCAGGCTGCACGCTTACAGCGGACAGCCCGAGCACAGTCCGCATTCCACCAGGGAATGCACTTCCGTGGACCCCGAGAGGAAGAGCGAGGAATAGAGCGGAGGGCAGCGTTGAAGACAGTGTCATGAAAAAGGAAGAGAACGCGAGAGAGAGGCAGAAGGGAGAGGTCAGAGAGAGCAGCACTGAGGGTAAATATGGTCCAGTCCGCCTTAGCAAACTGCCACCTAGGGAAAGAGAGGGAAGGGCGAAAAGAGAAAATGGAAACAAGGATGGGGAAATGATCACTTCCATGGAGGTCATCAAGAACCTGCCACGTGAAATCTAAGTAAAGAGAAGAAGAGCAGAGAGAAAGATCAAGACAAGAGAGGGTGCGAGTCCGAGAGTCCAAATGAGTGGGCTCACCAGAATTCAGAAGAGACAGGGAAGAAGAGAGGAGAAACGGCTCAAGAAGGCGACCCCGGGTATTCGTCAGAACGTCACCCCAAAGAGAATGACGATAACTGAAATCACCCAGCAGGAGCACAGGCTCCGGCAAGGAGTCTAGGTGTTTCAAATCAGGAAGAGAAAGCGGGACACTCGGGGGGAGATAAATGGAACAAATTGTGTACCATTTCCCCACAAAGATACGAGCAGCAGAACAATGGAGAGGCGAAGGAAAAAGTAAAGGAACAAAGGGAACATCAGCACGAATCAAGAGAGCAGAAGAATTAGAAGCCCCAGCAACGGCTGGGGGGTGGGGAGAGAAAGGAATAGCCACGAAAACGACCAGGACGAGCACCAAGCATCGGCTCCTGGAGACAGACACAAAGGGGCGAAAACCGCGAAATCAGAAGTTGGAGTTCGAGGAAATTGGCGTAATAACCTCGAACGTTCCATTGAAGAATGGACAACGACGAGAAGAGAAAGGACAAAAACAGAGAACTAGGAAGAAACAAAGGCGAAACAACAACAGAGCACATTAAAGAATATCAGGGTTGGGATCAGGGTCAGCAAAGTCAGGGTTAGGGGGCATGGGTAAACTGAGCAAAGACGGAGGGAAGGCGGCGGGAAAACAGACCAGAGGTGGGCGGGCGGGGTCCGGAGGAGACAACGGAGGGGAGCAGTCAAGGACAGCAGCAGGAAGAGGGGGGGTAGAAAGAGGGGAGCGCACCTCAGCAAGGGCAGCAACCGAGAGGGAAGCGGGGCCTAAAGAAACCTCCATAGCAGGAACAGGGGGCGCAACCACCGAAATGGGAGGGGAAGGAGCGAGAGAGGCAGAAGTAGGGGCCGAGGAAGAAAGCGAAACCTTCTTACCCGCCGGGGAGGAGGAAGGAGAAGAGCCAGGCTTAGGCTTCTGACTTAAAGAGACAGGTGTCCCAGCAACCACGTACTGGGCAACGGATTCTAGCGTCTCAACAGAAGCTGAACGAGAGCACACATGATGGCCGTTTGGAGAGCGATGGACATCAGCCCGCACCGACAGGCGGCGGGAAGAGTCAAGAGACGGAGGGGAAGGATGGGAAGGAAGAACGGAGGGAGACGAGGAAGAAGACATAGGAAACAAGACAGACCGGGTAGATGGAAGGGGAACCCCAGACAGAGGGCCAGGAGGAGGATCCTTCGGGAGAGAACCCAATGGAACAGAGGAGGGGGCAGTAGGCGTATCAGGGTCCAAGGCCCGGAAACGGTTGTGAGTCTGAGGAAGGTGGGAAGGACGAGGAGACGAAGAGCACAACACGCGAGCATAAGAGATATTAGCATAAGGCGGGAGCCGGCGAGCCTGGCGTCTCGCCTCAGGAAAAGATAAACGCTCCCGGTGCTTCAAGTTGAGGACGGCTGCCTCAAGATTGTAATGGACACACGCACGGGAGAAGGTAGGATGGGCCTCACCGCAGTTGAGGCAACGAGCCTGGGGAGAAGTGCACTCCGACTTAGAGTGACCTTCGCCACCACACAAAGGACAGAGAGAGACAGTCTCGGAGCAGCGGAGGGCACCATGCCCAAACCTCCAGCACTTGTTACAGAGCCGAGGAGAAGGAATGTACTCCTGGACAGAGCACCTGGCACCAGCAAGAATGAGGGTGGAAGGGTCCTACCATCAAAGGTAATCTTCACAACCTGGAGGGGTTGACGGCGACTACCATGAGGGGGACGAGTAAACGTGTCCACCTTGAGAATAGAATGGCCCTGGGCAGCAAGGATATGTCGAATATCGTCGTGGCAGTCGCGCAGGTCCCGAACACCGGTCGCAACATGGGGCGGGAGCAAAATAGTGCCAACACTGGCATTCAACTGAGCGTTCTTCGAGACCCGAACAGGGGTCTCGCCAAGGCAAGATAAGGCAGCCAAGCGGGAAGCAGCATCCTGAGAAGGAGCAGCAACGACACGTGTACCGAGACGAGTGGGGTTGAAAGTAACAGACGCATCCACGGAATCAACGAGATGTCGATGGAGGAAGAAATCGTCAGGAGGCGCAGAATCAAGAGGGAGGGGATCAAAATATTTGGCCCACGAAGCGGGACCAAACAAGGCCCAATGCAGCGGAAGCTACAGAGCCCGGTCTTCCAACACGGACCGACTCGGGGGCTTGGTCGCCCACCCCACGAGCCTGAGAAGGTAAAGCAGAAACAGTCCAAACAGGGGTTATCATCACTACGAAAAGGAATATTCATTCACGAATGTGCCCCCACACCCACCATGGAGCCACAATTAGAGGCAGGACACCCAACAAGAAGCTATCGTCGATCATGCCGGGGCCTCCTAGCGGTGCGTCGTGAGTATACGCCCCACAAACGCCACCTTAAGAACCAACAGTCCGTCGAGATCGGGTTCAGTGACGAAAGGGGGATTGACAATAAAAGGTTCCCCTCGCTCTCGACGCCGGGTACTACAGTTCTACGGGTGCAAGAGTATGCCTCCTCAAGCACCTGGGCGTCAAAATAGAAGAAGTCCAAGTGAAGAACCAGAACAAACAAAAGGTTGGCAGGAAACGGCAAGCAGAGAGGAGAAGAGGGGAGAGAAAAACGAAACAGAAGGAAAAGGAAAAGGTGCTCAGCTGTTATGATCTCAGCCTACAGGAGAAACGAGTCTCCCTCCTTGAGAGTTATTCATCAAGCCTGACCTGATTAGAAGGTCTAGCAAATATTGAGGTGATAACCCATATGTAAAATGGCTGGTTGGATATATATAAGAATTTGAGATTATGGGCAATGAAGGAGAAAACAGATAAATGACTGGCTAGGAGATGTGGACATTTTGCTGGAGGCGTGAGGCTCGCTTCCGGAGGACCTTGACCTCACTTGAGTGCCAGACATCGCAGGGGAAAGCTGCGCTCCGTTGAGCTCCCGCCAGAAGGGAACCCCTAGTGATATATCTCGAAGAGAAGAAAAGTGTGTAGACGTGCCAGCTGTGGAACCGAGCTGGGAACGTAGTGGTCTCAAGTCCTGGTCGACGAGCAGAGTTCAATAAGCTGCTCAGAGGCATTTTCGTGGGCTGTGTGGAGCGCCCTGACCAGACGCCGTCAGAGGGAAAGCGCCCTCGACCAGTTAATCTGTGGTAAGCACGATATACGCCAGTTCATAGTGATTGCTTGTAGTTGGTCGTGTGCCCAGCGACAGTAGTGATGTTTATTTATAAGTCAGACATGTTTTAATAAGGCAGAAAGCCTGAAATAGGAGAATGAAGAGGGAGGAACACAGAGCGACGTCCATCCCCTCTGAGCTCTGACAGACGACTGAGCGAGCCCGGCTCCTGACGGAGGAAGACCCTCCCAGCGAGTGAGGACCGCCGCCGGGCGAGGTGGAGTATGGACCCGCCCAAAACGGGGGAGTCCACTCTCACTGTATGTAGAGAACAGATAGAGGTTTGAGGCAAGCATATTGTGTAGTTATTTTTGTTTATGTGTTAAAGGGGAACATTTTATTGGAGTGTCGATGGGTTGCAGGTTTGTCTTTGGGGAAGAAGTTGCTGAGAACTTCGAAGCCAGCCTAGATGAAGTAATTGATGAGACTCCAAGGTAGTGAAGCAGAGGACCTCGAGCTGTGAGGAGAAGCAGTGAAGGGGAGTGTCACGTGCTTCTGTTGAGGTGGTGTAGCAGCCAAGAGAGCTGTGGAGGAACCTAGCAGAAGGGTGAAGCACCGTAGTTACTCAAGGAAACTTCATGATAGCAGCCTGGAGAAGCTGCAGAGGATCCTGGTAGTGAAGCCCGGAAGAACCTAAAGATATTAGGGTAGTGAACTTCCAGAGGTGGAAGGGAAGTTCTGGTGGATTACTTGTAGGAAGTCGATAGTGTTTGATTGTCAGTAGCGTGCAAGACGCAGTGAGAGGTGAGTGACTGTTTACATTCTTATGTGAAGGAGTGTTTTATACTGAAGTTTAGAGTTACAGTCGTAGGCTGGATTATCTACAGACGTATGCGTTCTAGGACTGATAGAGTGATCGATTGATCGTTGTTGTGTATCAATGAACATTTATACTGATATGTTATTGCATTCAAATGCTGATTTTCTTGGTACACATTTATAGATACATATATATACTCTCTTGCTGATGGTGCAACAGTGTATGTAGACTTGATCAACTTGAGGAGGTTGATAGTATCAGGTGGTGAACCAGGAGATAGGATACCACTTGATAAGCTGATGATAGAGTTCTGATGGTGTTGGAGTGCAACCTGATTGTAATATTATAGAGTATAGGATTCATTATTATTATATGTGTGTATGTATTGTGTATGTGCTTTGTCCAGTAAATGTATCACAATTTGCTGGTGTTTGCCCTTGTCCTAGTGAGGCTTCCCAGGAGGTAGTAAAGAAGGAGAGAGAAAGAGAGAAAAAACCAAGAACCACTGCTGTGGACAGGGAAGGAGGTAATACTAGTAAGTCATAGGGGATTGAGGAGATCATATCTCATAAGGAGAGAGTGGGGAGTCACAGCGGCTCGAGTGGGTGTGTGCACGTGACAACGAGGCTAAGTGTTGGAGCCGCATCCCCTAAACGTGTGACGTTGAGCCCCTCTCCAAGAGCCAGAAGCGCCAAGGGTGATCTCCTAGTATAAGCACTCTACCGAGTTGTGGGTTGGGTTGTCCATAGAGAAGGATCAACGACGACAACACCAACCAACCCACAGTCTATAATAAATTGGGGGCCTGTGTCCGGGAGAGTGAACTGACACACCCACACCCTGTCCAAGAGTGGATTTGTACACCCTTGCTGAAATAAACTGCGTGACCGCAGGTGTATACTCTCTCTCTTGGGAAGACTCACAGGACAAGATGGATAAGGTGCAAGCGTTTGTGGAGTCAGGCAAGCCTGAGGACTTAGAAGGTTGCACGAGGGATCAATTGAAACAAATAGCAGAAAAATGTGGCATTAGGTTGAAAGCATCTAAAGTAGCTGGGATGAAGGATGAGATCCTGAGGCAGTTAAGAGCCAAAAGTGAAGCGGCAGAGCAAGGAGCCCAGAAAGGAGCTGAAAGTGGAAAGGAGGATGATGGGCAGGATGACGTGAGATCCCAGGGATCGAGTAGGAGCAGCAGGAGTAGCCGCAGTAGCAGGAGTAGCCGAAATAGGAGCTTGGAGAGATTCCAGTTAGAGCTCCAGATGCAGCAACAACGAGAGGACAAGGAGAGACAGTTCCAGCTGGAAAAGATGAAATTAGAACTCCAGATGAAAAATGAAGCAGAGAAGGAAAAAGAAAAAAACCAGGCTGGAAGTAGAAAAAGAAAAAACCAGGCTGGAAGTAGAAAAAGAGAAAACCAGACTGGAAATAGAAAAAGAGAAAGCCCAGGTCGAAAAAGAAAAAGCCCAGGTCGAAAAAGAAAAAGCCCAGGTCGAAAAAGAAAAAGCCCAGGTCGAAAAAGAAAAAGAGAGAACAAAACAAATGCAGATAGAAGCGAATAGAACCTTGGCTGAGCAAAGGATTGAACATGGGTTGCCAGAGAGCACCACCCAGGTATCACACTCACCAGATGTTAGGGTTAGGGAGAAGGACATTCCCTTGTTTGTTCCCGAAGAGGCAGAGAGCTTCTTTGAGCATTTTGAAAAAGTAGCCAGTATCAAGGAGTGGCCACAGGAGGAATGGGCTCAGCTGGTCCAGTTAAGATTGACCGGTGCAGCCAGGGAGGCATACACCCAATTGTCACTGGAAGAGTGCCAGGATTATGCCACGGTAAAGAGCAGCATATTGCGCTCGTTTCAGTTAACCCCAGAAGCTTATAGGAAGCGCTTCAGAGAAATGATCAAAGTTGGAGCATGTACGTTTGCTGAGACAGCAAGGGATCTGGAAAGACGATTCCAGAAGTGGATTGAGGCTGCTGGAGTTGGATCTTACGCTGACCTGAAGCAACTGATGGTCATGGAGAAGTTCTTGGAGATGATGCATCCCGAAACAAAGTTCAGGATCCAAGAAGCAGGGATAAAGGAAGTGAAAGATGCCGCAGATAGGGCGGATATGATTACTGAAGCGTACAAGAGCTTAAGGGAGAACAGAGTAAGAAGTGAGGCGAGACTCAGCAATGGCAGACCCAATGGAGTCTGGGGAGAAAGAAATTATGAGAGACCCAGAAGAGTCTGGGGTGAGAAAAATTTTGATAAATGGGCAGATAAAAGTAAGTACCCTAAAACTCAGAAGAGTAGGTCGCGCACTTCATCTGAAAGTGAAGATGGAGGAGCTAAACGAGAAACTAATCGTTATCCAGGGAATCAAGAGTCCAGTAAAGCTCCACAGAGTACGAGTAGTACGTCTGGCAAGAGGAACTCCAATACGAGTGGGCAGAGTCAGAGCTACTCTGGTACATATAGAAGAGACTTTTCCCAGGTGAGGTGTTACAATTGTAACGGATTGGGTCACGTGATGCGAGATTGTAGGCAGGGCAAGAGAGTTGTGACACTGGCCATGTGTGACCCCCGAAGTAGATATACTAATGTGTTCCAAGACAAACCACAGAAGGTGAACTTAGTGAACGAGAGGTATAGACCGTTCATGAGCAAAGGTTGGATCAGTGTAGGAGGCCAACCTGAGGTAGAAGTTGGTATCTTAAGAGATACCGGAGCTAATCAGAGCTTGATTACAAGAAGCCTGATTGGGAATGGTCGACGGTTAGCTGGCAGTGGGAAGATGAAAGTATATGGGTTATTGTCTGAGAGTGACATGCCCGTATGTGCTGTCCAGCTAAGGTCGGAATATGTGTCGGCAGAGGTGATGTTGGGAGTGTGCCCCGACATACCTGTTCCAGGAGTTCAAGTGATCCTGGGGAATGACTTGTGCGGGACAAAGGTGTTGCCAAGAGTCATAGCGGAGACTGTGCCAGAGGAGTGCCCGGAAGGCCATGGCACGTGTGGGACACCTGAGAGTGCAAACCTGACTGACATCCGAGGAGATGAGTCAGGAGACCGCCAAGCCATTGAGTACCCTGTCTCGGTAGTGACGAAGGCAGAGGTGGCCGACGAGGAAGACACTGGAGAAGGTGAGACAGTGTCGATTCAGCCGGTGGAAGATATCGACGTAGATATAGCGTGGCTGTTTGATGAAGGTCCAGCCCAGGAAAATGAAGTCTCGGTGAGGTCAAAAGTGAAGATGGCCCAGCCGAAGAAGAATCATGTGAAGAGAGCGGACCTGAGTAGAGCCCAGACTGCTGAAATTAGGAGTCGGAAGGCGAATGCAACTGTGCTGAGTAGGAATGAGGAAAGATGTGGACAGACTGAGGACGGAAGTAGAGCGTCAAGTTGTCCACGAGCACAGAGGCATAGGGATAGTGGAGTTAAGTTGTTTGAGGTGTCAGGAGTTGATATGTTTCACAGAAAACGTGGAGGAGAGATAGTGAAGAAGAGTAATAGCCGAGAAAATGAAAGGGGAAGAGACAGTATGTGTGGAGAGATGCTTACGAGCACTTTGGGAGAGGCAAAGCGACATGTATGGTCGAGTGCTGTTGGATGTAATACAGTGCCCGAAGAAACTTTTAGGGAACAAAGAAGAGTTGAAGGAGAAGAAATGGAGTGGTATAGAGGTGAAAAGTGTGGGAAGAGGAAGATGATACAAGCATGAAGGAATAGAGGAAAGCCGAGGACTCGGTGGGAGTCGAACAGGATGAGGTCTCGGATAAATGAGGAGACGAAAGGGAGGATCGTCGGTGAAGACGAGGGAGTGAAGTATGATGACAGGAGACGAAAGTATAACGGCAGTAGATGGAAGTGTGAAGACGACAGAGGAGGTACAGACAGTAGATGTCTGACTCTGGACGTGAAGAGAGGAAGACGAGGAAACGGAGAGTGGAAACAATAAGTAGAGTGGACCGATGGAGTGCAGGCGTCCAAGGAGGACAGCCTAGCCAAGAGGTGCCAGAGAGGTCAGATCGTTTATGAGAAGATCATGTTTCGGGCGAGTTGTGAGCCAGATGTTGCAAGGAGCAACGAACTAATTGCAGACTCCTAAGAGAGTATATCGGGTGAAGAACGAGACAGTGTGGTGGCTGATGTATTATCCCGAGCTTTGCCACTGGAATAACTCTCAAAAATAAGGGGAGGGGAGTGTTATGATCTCAGCCTACAGGAGAAACGAGTCTCCCTCCTTGAGAGTTATTCATCAAGCCTGACCTGATTAGAAGGTCCAGCAAATATTGAGGTGATAACCCATATGTAAAATGGCTGGTTGGATATATATAAGAATTTGAGATTATGGGCAATGAAGGAGAAAACAGATAAATGACTGGCTAGGAGATGTGGACATTTTGCTGGAGGCGTGAGGCTCGCTTCCGGAGGACCTTGACCTCACTTGAGTGCCAGACATCGCAGGGGAAAGCTGCGCTCCGTTGAGCTCCCGCCAGAAGGGAACCCCTAGTGATATATCTCGAAGAGAAGAGAAGTGTGTAGACGTGCCAGCTGTGGAACCGAGCTGGGAACGTTGTGGTCTCAAGTCCTGGTCGACGAGCAGAGTTCAATAAGCTGCTCAGAGGCATTTTCGTGGGCTGTGTGGAGCGCCCTGACCAGACGCCGTCAGAGGGAAAGCGCCCTCGACCAGTTAATCTGTGGTAAGCACGATATACGCCAGTTCATAGTGATTGCTTGTAGTTGGTCGTGTGCCCAGCGACAGTAGCGATGTTTATTTATAAGTTAGACATGTTTTAATAAGGCAGAAAGCCTGAAATAGGAGAATGAAGAGAGAGGAACACAGAGCGACGTCCATCTCCTCTGAGCTCTGACAGACGACTGAGGGAGCCCGGCTCCTGACGGAGGAAGACCCTCCCAGCGAGTGAGGACCGCCGCCGGGCGAGGTGGAGTATGGACCCGCCCAAAACGGGGGAGTCCACTCTCACTGTATGTAGAGAACAGATAGAGGTTTGAGGCAAGCATATTGTGTAGTTATTTTTGTTTATGTGTTAAAGGGGAACATTTTATTGAAGTGTCGATGGGTTGCAGGTTTGTCTTTGGGGAAGAAGTTGCTGAGAACTTCGAAGTCAGCCTAGATGAAGTAATTGATGAGACTCCAAGGTAGTGAAGCAGAGGACCTCGAGCTGTGAAGAGAAGCAGTGAAGAGGAGTGTCACGTGCTTCTGTAGAGGTGGTGTAGCAGCCAAGAGAGCTGTGGAGGAACCTAGCAGAAGGGTGAAGCACCGTAGTTACTCAAGGAAACTTCATGATAGCAGCCTGGAGAAGCTGCAGAGGATCCTGGTAGTGAAGCCCGGAAGAACCTAAAGATATTAGGGTAGTGAACTTCCAGAGGTGGAAGGGAAGTTCTGGTGGATTACTTGTAGGAAGTCGATAGTGTTTGATTGTCAGTAGCGTGCAAGACGCAGTGAGAGGTGAGTGACTGTTTACATTCTTATGTGAAGGAGTGTTTTATACTGAAGTTTAGAGTTACAGTCGTAGGCTGGATTATCTACAGACGTATGCGTTCTAGGACTGATAGAGTGATCGATTGATCGTTGTTGTGTATCAATGAACATTTATACTGATATGTTATTGCATTCAAATGCTGATTTTCTTGGTACACATTTATACATACATATATATATTCTCTTGCTGATGGTGCAACAGTGTATGTAGACTTGATCAACTTGAGGAGGTTGATAGTATCAGGTGGTGAACCAGGAGATAGGATACCACTTGATAAGCTGATGATAGAGTTCTGATGGTGTTGGAGTGCAACCTGATTGTAATATTATAGAGTATAGGATTCATTATTATTATATGTGTGTATGTATTGTGTATGTGCTTTGTCCAGTAAATGTATCACAATTTGCTGGTGTTTGCCCTTGTCCTAGTGAGGCTTCCCAGGAGGTAGTAAAGAAGGAGAGAGAAAGAGAGAAAAAACCAAGAACCACTGCTGTGGACAGGGTAGGAGGTAATACTAGTAAGTCATAGGGGATTGAGGAGATCATATCTCATAAGGAGAGAGTGGGGAGTCACAGCGGCTCGAGTGGGTGTGTGCACGTGACAACGAGGCTAAGTGTTGGAGCCGCATCCCCTAAACGTGTGACGTTGAGCCCCTCTCCAAGAGCCAGAAGTGCCAAGGGTGATCTCCTAGTATAAGCACTCTACCGAGTTGTGGGTTGGGTTGTCCATAGAGAAGGATCAACGACGACAACACCAACCAACCCACAGTCTATAATATCAGCATAATTGGAGAGGACGGCAGCAGGAGCACAAGGCGAGAAAAGGACAGAGGACTGTCCCAAGGAGCATCACACTCCGGCAGCCGCCCACTAAGCCCCCCTCACGGCAACAACGAACTGAGCGGGGAGGGGGGTTAACACATTAAGGAACATATTAAGGATTGCTTTCTTATTGCATAAGAAAGAAATCGTCAAGTAATTCCAGAAAATATTGTGTTTCGTTATTCCCTGTTCTGTTAATCCAGTTTATTCCACTAAAAATAGTCACCCCATGACACAAATACTGTTAGACCTAGATGCTCTAGATATTTCATCCCAAAGATGCTTATTATAAGATTATTTGCTTTTTCGTTTAATTCTAGCCAAATAATTTCTTTGTGTGGCTCAGTTTTGATTCCCACCTTGAGACTACATTGAAAATTTTCCAAACCTAACCTATATGGCTACTCTCCCACCTCGTCTAATATATCTGAGTGAAAAAGTTTAAATCCATTTATTTAATATTCAGCTAATAGAGCTCTATTTTATACATTCATCCACGTTTCAGTAAGTGCAATAATATCTATTTTTTCTGTGCAGGCAAGGACATTTAAATTGTTTATTTTGTTTCTTATACTCCTACTGTTCGTGTAACGTACACTAAGTGACTTGTTATTTTGGGGCCCTTCTCTTTCCCTGTTCATTTTGCCAATTTGTTTTCCCCACAAACCCTTACTTTCATTACCTCCCCTCTCCATAGCAATTCCCATACTACTATCCACTAACAGTTTAAACCCAAAAACCCCTCCAACCACAGGTTGGAGGGGTCAGGATAAATGCAACCCATCCCGAGCATACATGTCATTCCTTCTATATAAGTGCTCCCAGTTATCAATGAAGGGTATTGTATTTCATTTGCAATATTTTTCATTTCGGTAATTAACACCAAGTGCCCTCGACAACTATTCATTTCCAACTCCCTATCTTGGAAGAATGCCACACATGTTCGGGATTCCTCCCTTGTACCTAACTAATTCTATGGCTGGCTTAAGCCACTATCAGTATTTTAATCCTAACTCGTCCAACATCATTTCCACCTGCACTGATACAAACAATGGTTTGTTCCCCATTTCCAGCCATAATATCATTCATGATGTTAACAGTGTCACCTATACCAGCTCCGGGATAGCAAATCCTCAACCTGTTCCCCTTATCTGTCACAAAAAGTTCTTTCCAAATACCTCACCTGGGAATTTCCCACAATCAAAATTCGCTTAGGTACTTCCTTTACTTTATGAGCACCTTGAAGTACCTGCATTACCTTCGTTGCTTTCCCTTTCGAGTGAACTGCAGGCACTCATCAAAATGATGTTGGACCAGTTAGGAGTGATGAAGTGATACAGAGGTTTAAGAAAGCCAAAGAATTAGTTAGGGGCAAGGGAGGAGTCCCGATTATATGTGCATTCTTCCAAGAAAGGGAGTTGGAAATGAATAGTTGTCGAGAGCACTTGGCGTCAATTGCCGTCTGGACAATCATAGCAAATCAAATGCAATATCATTCACAGATAACTGGGAACTCTTCTAGTTAGTGAAGTGTTGAAGTGAACGGAAACAACGCGAACTACAGCAGAGGAAGGGAAAACTAAGACAGTCATCTCAGAAGTTCCCCTCACCCAGTATGAAAGGAATCTGCTGGAGAGGGGTCTTACGTTTGTGATAGGCCCGCCAGCACGCAAGATAGGACAGGACACCATTGAGGACCTCTGCAACAGCTTGGAACACAGTATCAACCAAGTCTGGAGCAACCTCCGGCCAGAGCAAGGTAAGTTACAACGGGAAACCCCAAAAACTAAACTTTCTCTTTCTTTTAGGTACCTCCACCCAAGAGAAACGAAACCACGACCGAGTTACAACCTGGTAGGACTGAGGTCAGTGATACAGAACCTGAAGGAAGACCTCGGACGGGACACGGAGCGCAGACACAACTGCAACCTGCCCCGCGAGGAGAGGGAAGCCTTGGCGACACTGAAGTCGGGAACGGACATCATGATTAAACCCGCGGATAAGGGAGGCACGGCCGTCGTCTGGAGACGGGATAACTATACACGGGAAATGGAACGACACCTGACGGACACAGCGGCGTACCACCGGATCACAAACCAAAACGCTACTCTGAAGAGTAGAAGAAGAAGAAGCGTTCTGAAGAACGCCCAGACAAGGAGCAGGAAACTAGTCCTCAAGCTTTTTTTTTTTTTAAACAAGACGGAAATGGCGGGCTCATGCAAGCAAAGGCAAGGGACTTTTATGGCTTTTGAATCTGCCATCCCACACCTTTACCTTCTACCAAAGATTCACAAACAACCGAACGAGATCACAGGAACGTGGCAGGGAAGACCAGTGCTGAGTGGCTGCCGGGCATCTACCAGACCGGTAGACTGGATATGTACAGCCCTCCTCAATCCCCTTCTACGACTCCTACCGGAACGCCTTAAAGATACAACAGACTTCCTGAACAAGATAGCCAGAAATCCAGTTTCAAGCGGAGCCTGTCTTTTCTCATTGGATGTGGTATCGCTCTACCCGAGCATACCACAGAGAGAGGCAGCCAAAGTGATAGCAATCTTGTTTGATGAAAACAAACACAAAATTACACAACAACTACGAGAAGCGGGAGTATGGAGGCCGCCTCACAGACAGTTATTGGAGGAAGCAATACTCCATATAATGAGGGATACCCTCCTTCAATTCGATGGTAAGACATATAAACAGACGAAGGGCACTGCCATAGGAGCGTCCAGTAGCGTAGCTATTGCTGACATCTTTATGCATGTAGTTTTTGAAAGGGAGAGATCCCACAGAGAAGACGCCCCCAGTAGTGTACTACAGATATATATAGACGATATCTTTGGAGTCATGGTAGGAGGACTCCCATGTCTAGAGGGTTTCTTTGCCTGGACGAACACAGTCCACGGAAATATCAGTCGAGGGAGGGGAAAGACGTACCGTGCGTGCTCCGTTAAAATCGTGACATTAACTCGGATTTCTTAGAACTACAGCCATAGATTACTGATTACAGACATCACAAAGTGCATAGTGACCCGTTGGAAAATTGAAAACAGTCATTAACAATGGAACTTTGTGTTCAATAGAGAATAAACGGGAGACCACGTGTGAGCCAGTGCCACGAGGCTTTGTGTACATGCGTGTAGGCTATATGAGGAAAAACTAATGAACAGTGATTCGTGGAACAGTGAAGTGGAACGGGTATCACAACACTTATAAGTTGGAAGTGTAGGAAAATCGCGCATAGAATATTATAAATATAGAATACTAGAAATATAGAATAGTGGCAAGAGGCGGCATCAGCTAGGCTGTGTTTACACAAGCCACGAGGCCTACCCCAGGGCACGTCCCACAGTGATAAAATACGGAAAATATATAGTGTAATATGGAAATGTGGATCTACGAATTAGTAATGAAGTGAGTGAGTACCATTGCAAGCCGGAAATTAGGCAGAAAATTCCTTGTAAGAATACAAGCAAAGAATAAATCAGTGTTATAAATCGAGTAACTGGAAACTGGTGGCATCAACCTGGGCCAACAAGGGGTCAATTGTACCGCGCCAGGGGCCATCTTCGATACCCTACGCTAAGTACCTGCCATAAAGTTTGAACAAAATAACATACATAATAATATTACAAATATACGGTATACATATAATATTTTATATATAAATATATATATATATATATATATATATATATATATATATATATATATATATATATATATATATATATATATATATATATATATATATATATATATATATAATTTTATAAAGAGTAAAATGACTGACAACAAGTGATCCATACAGTGAAGCACAAATACAATACTTTTTGTATTGGAGAGACAATGGAGAGGTGTGGCGAGTGTTCGGAAGTATTGGAAAGACGTACTGTAGGCGTCAAGTGTTGTATCTGTAACACAAGATTTCACCTGGGCTGTGCAGAATTATCTCCAGGATGCACAAACAGGCAAGGAATTTACTGGGTTTGCAAAGATGACAGGTTAATGTGGGAGAACATAACTAAACTGATGAAAAACATTCCCGAGTCACAGAGATTATCATTCACAGAAAAGCTACCAGTGATATATGAGGACTGGGAAAAGAAAACACTGTATAACGACCAAAACTCAGGAACAGGTAGTTTAGAGAACCGCAGCAGTAGTGTGGAGGAAGAGGGTATTGTAGTACAAAATAACAGCAATATTGCAGAGCCAGGTTTGGCAGGATGCAGAATCGATGTCGTCTCGGAACGACGCGTCTAGGTATTGGCTGGAGTCCGTTTCGGGCCTCGACCCTGACGACTGGCATGGTGCTGACGAAGACGCGAACGGTGAAGTTGAAGTGCGTGATAGTATGGTCTCATAAACAATGAGAGCAACAGTGAGACCGGGTGCATAAATGAAGGAATTGGGACGAAAGACGGAGATGGCTCCAATAAAGAGGTAGACAAGACAGGCACATGTATAAATACCTTGAAAAATGCAAAAACTTAACATATTTGCAAATTCTACGCTAAAGGAATATGCAAATATGGAAAAGTAGGAGCAAAATGCAATTTTCTGCATCCGCGAAAATGCAGGAACATGTTGGCGAGGGGTACATGCCGTTTTGGAACAGGGTATAGATACTTTCACCCTAAATTATGTCAATTTTCAATTAGGGACAAAAAATGCTACAATCTTCAGTGTCCGGAATTCCACGTGAGAGGTACACAGCGTTATAGACGGGAAGATCAATATAACACTACTGGAAATTTTTTAGAGGAAGGCAGAAACAGTAGAAAATATAAGAGAGGAACAGTCAGATAGAACCACTACAGGATTACAGAGGGGAAGGGAGATACCCACAAGACTGGAATACAAATTATCAACAAGCACACAGGTACTACACCACACAACACCCGTCCTACTACCAAAACTGGACGAATCACTTCCAAAACAACACACCCTGGACCGGGGTAGAGTGGGGGAAGAACTACCAAAGCCCACCAGAAGTGACGCGCAATGTGAGAAATCATTCATATTTGCAACCATACAAGGCTTGAAACCAAAATTAAGAAATAAAGTTAAGTTCATAAATGGCCTAATAGAATCGAACTCAATATTTGGTGCATTTACAGAAACCTACACAAATGACCACATGGATAGTGAAATCTGGATTCCGAATTATAATCTATATAGATGTGACAGAGTAATTAGGCCAAGTGGAGGAGTAGGTCTGTATATTAAAGAGGAGCTGGCATGCACAAAGCTCCTGAACTCGTCCAATAAGGTGGTAGAGGTACTTGGAATCAAGGTAGAAAATATGAATCTACTTATTATTTTAATATACAAGCCGCCAGATGCAACAGTTGAGGAATTCACTGAACAGATCCACAAAATAAAGAATATCCTTGATAACCTAGCAAACCAAGTACCAGATATCTTCTTCCACGGAGACTTCAATCTACCCAGTTTAAAATGGAGAATCGTAAACAATAACATTATAGCAGGAAATCAACCTGGAAATAACCAACCACAGGTCAGAGAACTACTGAGATTTTGTGACAAATTCTCGCTCAGTCAGCAGATTACAGAACCAACTAGGAACGAAAACACGCTGGACCTGATATTCACGAACAATGAGGAGCTGGTCAGAGACATTACTGTCTCAGACACTACGTACTCGGACCACAAGCTCATTGAAGTGCAAACTAACATTAATAACGGTAGTAGGCCCAAGAGAAACAACAAGCGAGAAGGGTTATTCAATAAATTCAATTTTAATAATAAGAGGATAGACTGGGAGAAAATAAACAGGCAACTTACAAACATTCAATGGAAAAATGTTCAAAGAAATAAAAATCCTACACAAGGAATAGAAAAACTGACTTCTGAAGCATATGAAGTCTGTCTGAAACATGTTCCTTTGAGGAAAGCCAAAAAGAGGTCAAATGTAGAAAGAGAACGCAGACGACATTACAAAAGAAGGAAGAAATTAACGGAAATGCTTAAGCAGACACGACTTTCCATACAAAGAAGAAATAATTTAAACAGGGAGATTGAAGAAATCGAACAGGGAGATTGAAGAAATCGAACAGAGACTGAAGCATTCCTATCAGACTGAAGAAAGGCAACTAGAACAGAAAAGCAATTCAAGAAATAAAGAAAAACCCAAAATATTTCTTCACATATGCTAAATCAAAAGCGAAAACCACTGCCAGTATTGAACCTATTCGTATTAGTGAAGGTTCATACACTGAGAATGACAAAGAAATTAGTGAAATCCTAAAAAAGCAGTATGAGAACATGTTTAGCACTCCTATACTCAGCATGAAAGTGGAAGATTCGGCCAATTTCTTTATGAATGATACTCAAACACCTGTAAATATAACTGATATCAACACGAACGTGGCAGTTTTCGAAAGAAATTGACAATATGCCCATGCACTCAGCCCCGGATCCAGACTCATGGAATTCAATATTTATAAACAATTGCAAAGTGCCAGTAGCACAGGCACTCAGTATAGTGCGGAGGAAGAGCATGGACACAGGGGAAGATACCAGATGCGCTTAAAGCAGCAGACATTGCCCCTCTACACAAGGGTGGTAGCAAAGCATTGGCAAAGAATTGACCAGTTGCACTAATGTCCCACATAATAAAAGTATTTGAAAGAGTGATCAGGAGTCAGGTCACTAGATTTGTGGAAACCAATGACCTCCACAATCCAGGCCAACATGGATTTAGACCAGGAAGATCTTGCCTCTCACAGCTACTTGACCACTATGACAAAATCACTGAGGCATTAGAGGAAAAACATAATGCAGATGTCGTATACACAGATTTTGCAAAGGCATTCGACAAATGTGACCATGGAGTGATTGCACACAAAATGAGGTCAATGGGTATAACTGGTAAAATAGGACGCTGGATACTCAATTTCCTGTCGAACAGAACACAAAGTAACAGTCAATCAAATAAAATCGAGTCCGCGCAGTTAAAAGCTCTGTACCTCAAGGTACAGTCCTTGCACCACTGCTGTTCCTTATTCTCATATCAGATAGACAAAAACACAAGTCACAGCTTCGTGTCATCCTTTGCAGATGATACAAAAATCAGCATGAAAATAACCTCTGCTGAAGACATTGATAAACTACAAACAGATATTAACAAAGTTTTCGACTGGGCAGCAGAAAATAACATGATGTTTAACGGTGATAAATTCCAGGTACTCAGATACGGCAAAAATGAGGATCTTAAACATAATACAAGGTACAAAACACAATCGAATCTGCCCATAGTAGGAAAACAGCATGTCAAGGATTTGGAAATAATGATGTCCGACGACCTAACGTTTAGGGACCATAACCAAGCAAGTATTGCGACAGCCAGAAAAATGATAGGATGGATTACGAGAACCTTCAAGTCCAGAGATCCCTTCACAATGGTTATACTCTTCAAATCACTTGTATTTTCCCGCCTTGAGTACTGCTCAGTCCTCACTTCCCCCTTCAGAGCAGTAGAGATTGCTGAAATAGAGGGAATACAGAGAACATATACGGCACGCATAGACTAGATAAAGCACCTAAATTATTGGGAGCGTCTCAAAGCTCTCCAAATGTCTCACTAGAAAGGAGACGAGAGAGATACCAAATAATATACACATGGAAAATACTGGAGGGACAGGTCCCAAATCTGCACAGTAAAATAACAACGTACTGGAGTGAACGACATGGAAGAAAATGCAGAATAGAACCAGTGAAGAGCAGAGGTGCCATGGGCACAATCAGAGAAGACTGAACATCAGAGGTCCGCGGTTGTTCAACGTCCTACCAGCGAGCATCAGAAATATTGCAGGAACAACCGTGGACATCTTCAAGAGGAAACTAGATTGTTTCCTTCAAGGAGTGCCGGACCAATCGGGCTGTGGTAGGTATGTGGGCCTGCGGGCCGCCCCAAGCAACAGCCTGGTGGACCAAACTCTCACAAGTCAAGTCTGGCCTCGGGCCGGGCTTGGGGAGTTGAAGAACTCCCAGAACCCCACCAACCAGGTAACCAGTTATCAAATTTACCCTAGAACACGACGACACCACAATAAATTTCCTGGACACCACGGTGTACGTGGACGAAACAACCCGATACCTGAACACGAAGGCGTATTACAAACCTACGAACCTTCACACATACTTGAAGTTCGACTCATGCCATCCGTTAGCCCTAAAGAAATCATTACCCTTCTCCCTAGGATTACGCCTTAAAAGAATAAACAGCAAGGACGAAAACCTCTACCCCCAGCTAAATGACCTATGGGAGCTGTTTAGGCATAGAGGTTACCCTGAGGAAACGCTGAACCACGCCCAAGAGAAACTACGCGGAAAGACCAGAGAACAACTTCTCAGGCCCCGGGCCCCACGGTTGGAGGATAGGGGATGGATCCTTCCTACCCTGTTCTTTCCAGGTTTTGCTAGGAAACTAAAACAAACTCTCAGACGTATGGGCCTAGATGAGGGAGACTTAACAGTGACCACCCCTCTTTGGTGGATTTTGCGGGAAATTCTCCCTTGATTACGTGGAGGCGAGGTAAATCCATCAAGGATCACCTCGTCCGAGCAGGTTTACAACCCGGCACCCACGACCCGACAAGGAAGTAAGATATCCATGCCGAAGGAACCCGTCAAAACCCACCAGCGCAGACCTAACCTAACACAAGAGCCTGCACTACACACCAAGGTAACCGAAGTATGTGGAGTGGTTAGGAGGGGCCTACATGCAGACATCTTCACAGACGGATAAGTTGATCAAGAAAGAAAACTGGGGCAGCAGTTTACACTACCAACTATGAAGCTTACTGGAGCATGAATAGTGGATGCTCAACATTGCAAACAGAATTATATGCCCCGAAGGAGGCCATAAACTATACAATGGAGAATAATTTACATGATGTCATCATTCATACCGACTCTAAATCTTCGCTCCAGGCATTGTTATGCAGTCAGCACAGAGATAATATACAACTCACAAAAATCCATCATATAGGAAAAGAAGCCCATAATCTAGGGCTTTCAATCACCCTAAATTGGATACCAAGTCACATTGGCATAGATGGTAATGAAAAGGCAAATTCACTAGTAAAAACTGCCACTGCTCTACCAGGTACAGGTTCAAATACCTCCAAGTTTTTTCACAGATTAAGGAGCAAATCAAGAAGAAAATACTCTTAACTATCAAAAGTCGCCACAGAGCCAAAGTAGCGGAAGGAAAATCCACTGATATGGTACGAACAAGCCATTGGGTACTCCTCTTTCAAACCTGGCAAAAAGATATCCAGAGACATTGCAGAAGCCATACACAGACTCAGACTTGGTTACAAGTGCTGCTGGGAGGTAATGAACCCAATAGTTTTACAGTGTCATATCTGTGGAACAGAAGCAGAGGCGCCACTATTGCAATATTTACTGGAATGTGAAGCTACTGAAGCCCTGCGCATCAAACTCAACATTAATCCAACGACAGCAGCTGCATTAGATGCACATTCCACCGCGACTACAATGATTAAAAAAGCCGTTGAGGAATTGGACTCACTAGTGAGCATTCTGCATCTACATCCGCCACCAAGATAATGTTATTAAAACAAGATTAAAACCAGTGCATTAAAACAGAAGAGAAAAAGAAACAGGGGAAAAAGGAGGAATCCCCACCTCCTTTTAAAACTCAGACCCAAATATAACAGTAACAAGGTTACTGCAAATAACCGAACTCAAACCGAACACGGGCTCACCATAGCCTTTGCTACATGGACACTTCGTTCTGAGTAGCTAAATCTAAAACAACAACATTCCTTTATCCTCACCCCACCTGCATCTGAACCCTGGAACTTTGCTTTAGCAAACTGGGACCGATTTCAAAACCTTATTTCAGAGTGGCATAGAAACTATGACGAAGACATTAATCAGGCAGAACAAGATTTTGTCACAGCGATTCAAAGTGCACCCAACCACTCAATCCCACTGAAAAAACAGTGCACCAGACACCACAAAGATCATTGGTACTATTGCGAACGTGTCAGAGAACTCAACCATAGACTCAACAGAACAAGAAAGCTATACAAAAAGCAGTCAAGTGACTACAACAGGACCTTAATTTGTAAGGTCAAGGAACATGTGCAACAAGAGACCAGGCTACAAAAAGAACAAAAGTGGCTGGAATGGTGTTCACACCTGAATGTGAGATGTGAGAGATCACCGGGCCAAAGGAAATAAAACACTTAAAGCTCCACACCCAAAGGATCCTCAACAGGAAGCCAAAGTACTGGCAACCAGGTTTTTGCAGAAAGAGCAGCCAGCAGTCAGCTTCCACCAGATGTATTAGCAGTGCAGACAGGATTAGAGGAAGAAAGGTGGCACAGAATCCTTACAGCATGTGCAGAAGTCCCTGACACTAATGCCCCTTTCACACTGGATGAGCTCAATCGGGCTAAGAAAATCTCTAAGGATACATCCCCCGAAGACGATAAAATAACCAATAAAATTATTAGAAACCTCGGCCCAGAGGTTTCTGCATACCTAAGGTTAATTAATATAGCCTGGACTTCTCAATCTAGACTTGGAATAGAAAAGACAGTGCCGATCCGAAAACCCAAAGATTCAGCTAACTCCAGGCCCATCTCTCTCTCCAAAGCTGTGCAACCAAGACGGCAGACAGACTGGAGTGGAAAAGGCCTAAACTGCACTATGTTTAGGCCTTTTCATATATTTAGGCCTTCCATAGGCATATGTATGCCTATGTACGGCACGGCCATTGACAAAGAGGTCAGAAGCAACCTGCTCTCCTGAACCAAAAACTGTCTCACAAGCAGAGAAGCAAGAGCGAAACTTAATGGCACAGTCTCTGAATACAAAAGACATGAAAATGGTACACTGCAAGGAGGAATTCTCAGCCCCTTCTCTTCAACTGTTTAATGGAAAGAATAATAAGGTTGAAACTCTCACATGCTAAACTACGTGGACGACTTTGTCATCATCATAAAAGGAAGGGATGTGGCGCGTCTTGCACCCAAATTCTTAGATTGCATCAGTAAAGAGGCAAAACAGATTGGTATCAAACTCAACCCCTCAAAGACAAAAGTCATGCAAATAAAAATAGCGAAGCCCAACATCCAACTCACAGTACAGGGTTATCCAATTGAATGGGTGGACACCTATCAGTATCTAGGAATAATCCAGGACAGTCTCCGTGGTGTAGTGGTAAGACACTCGCCTGGCATTCCGCGAGCGCTATGTCATGGGTTCGTATCCTGGCCTGGGAGGATTTACTGGGCGCAATTCCTTAACTGTAGCCTCTGTTTAACGCAACAGTAAAATGTGTACTTGGATGAAAAAACGATTCTTCGCGGCAGGGGATCGTATTCCAGGGACCATAGGATTAAGGACGTGCCCGAAACGCTACGCGTACTAGTGGCTGTACAAGAATGTAACAACTCTTGTATATATCTTCAAAAAAAAAAAAAAAAAAATTCATGCTGAGGTCACTTAAGAGAGCGAACTGCGGGCCAGACGGCAATCCTCAGGTCGCTAACCACACTCTCTGGAGGCGCCAATCTGCAAGAAATTCGCACATACTATGTACAGATCAGTGATCGACTATACCGCACCTGCACTCACGAGTCTATCACAAGAACAGTGGAAAAAGCTTGAAGTTGCCCAAAACAATGCTGTGAGAGCCGCACTGGGAGCCCCAATGTGGACCAGGCTTGAAACTAAGACTGGAAACTGGTTTGCCCTCTCTTCAAGAAAGAATATCACAAAGAACAGCTACAATTATTTCTCCTGGTCCAATCTCAGTATGGCAGGCCTTGGTGGTTGGACTTTGCCAAAACAATGGAAACTCTTGGGCTGCCAGAGCAGGAAATGTTCTAAACAGACTACATTTAAAAGCATGATACTTGATAGAGAAGGTGATCAACCACCCCCAAACTACACTTAAAAAACTTCAAAATAGTAATAGCCTACCTTCAAAATAGTAATACAAAGGCTGCCTGTGATCCAACAATCCTAAGACGCATAATAGAAAAGCAAATGTATAACATTGCAGTAGCAGGAGCCACCCACATCTTCACAGACAGATCGGTTGACACAGAATATGAGTGTTGGCGCTGCTCTTTGCACGGAAAGCGTACAGGCATATTGGAGACTGGGAGGACTAGAACCATCAACCCAAACTGAGCTGTTTGCCATACAACAGGCATTCTCATGTGTGATTGCACAAAACACTCAAAATGCAATCATACACACAGACTCAAAAGCAGCACTTCAAATATTAGGACACAAACAGTGGAAAGATAACGTGGAAATAATTACCAACATTTTGTATGTTGGAACAGTCGCTAAAGGCAAAGGACTCAACATAACCTTAAACTGGATCCCATTCCATGTTGGAATCCCATTAAATGAAATTGCTAAATTGGCAACTCGTCATCCAATGATACATAAAACAATTCAACCCAGCCTAGAGAACATAAAAAAATCACCAAAAAACTCTCACACCTCAACAAAGCCTATCTACACCAGAGTAGCTGAAGATTCGCCATCTGCAATATGGTATATTCAGGCAATCAATTTAGAAAGGTTAAATATTTCAAAAGGAATCCACAGGGAAATAGCAGTTCTGTTATATAGACTACGTCTAGGTTACAGATGCAAATGGAAGATTGGTGAACCCCAACAGAGAGAATGCATCTTCTGCCAAACTTTTACAAAAAAGCAATTATTTCACAATCTTCTGGAATGTGAAGCAACCAACGACTTTAGAAGAGCTTTAAGAGTCCCCAAATCTTGCAATAATTACCCTGAAGCCATCAATACAGCCACTCTCCTGGTCAAAAAAGGTGTCCAGCAGCTGGACACCCTCATAAATACTGTCAAGCAGTATCCTCTCCCGCGATAGCAGCTTGACGATTATATGCGACCTCAGAACACTGACAAGATTTACTGAACAAAAATTGTACCACTTACAGGCTATTCATGCCCGTGCCACCTCTTGGGTGGCTTAATCTTTATCAATCAATCTCTTATCCGACCCCGCTCTCTGCTAGGAAGTGTTGCAGCCCCGCTCCTGTATCAGTTAAGTCCACTACGGGCTCATCATTGCCAGTGCTACTTGGAACTTTTTGTTCCAAGTAGCGAATCTTAAACAACAAACAACATTCCCTTATCTCCATAATTTAGCAAAACACTGCTCCACAAGGCAACAACAACAACCGAATAGATCAGGGCAGCAAAAGGAATACACCTGCTATTGCTTCCCAAGACCTCCCAAGCACGAATGACGATCGTGCTGGGCAACTGGGGCATCATCAAATGCCCTAGTTGCTGGATGTAGCAAAGACGCTAGGACCCAACCAAGAGCCCTTTGTCACTTACCGAGACAAATGAAAGGCAGCCAAGGGCGTATCAAATGACTACTGTTCCAGTGGTTATTGCCTCCCTGACCTTCAGCAAGATGCTTGACAAAACATTCCATGCAATGGAACAAACCAATCCACTGGGAGTCTGGCCCTAGCTTCGGTACGGGACAGACGTGTTGCATCGGCGCTCCAGCAGTTGGTGTTGTTTGCCCGTTTCGGCCGGTTGGGGGCGGGTGTGTCTCTGCTCGCCTGTGCTGACGTGGCGTTACGATGGGGGTCCCTCTACCCCCTGTCGTCCGGGCTCAGTCTGTGGGACTAGAGTTCTCTGTGCGGGCTGGTTACCCGGAGATTGCCCTGGCTTGTGAAATGCTCTCTGTCCCTGTGTTTGCGATTTATGGGGTCGAGTTGGTAACGGCCCGTAGGGCAATTGTGAAGTTCGCAGAGGAGGTGGCATATCGCGATTTTCTCCGGCGATACGAGGGGCGGACACTACCCCTGCCGGATGGTGCGGGCACTGTAACCCTCTCGGATAGAAGTGGTGCACTTACTTACATCAGTGTGCATGGGGCTCCCTTGGAGTTTCCAGAGGCTCTGCTACGGCGGTATTTCGGCCGGTTTGGCGCAGTTGTTAGTGTGAGGGTGAACGTGGTGTCTTCTAGTCCTCTTAAGGGTGTGAGGTCTAACATTCGCACCCTGGGCATGAGACTCCGGGCGGATATTCCGTCCTCTGTGCGCCTTATGGGGTACAACGTTCGGGTGTTTTACGCCCGTCAGCCGCGGACGTGTTATCGTTGTGGTCTTTTGGGTCATCAGGCTGCTGACTGTTCTGCGCCTGCTGTTGCACCAGTGAATCTCTTCAGTGAGGAGGATTTTCCGCCCCTTCCTGTGGGGGATGATTCGGTGGGTGTGGACGTCTCTTCGGCTGAGGAGGTGCCCTCTGTATCAGCTGTTGCTCCGCCTGTTGTGCCCCCTGTTGTTGCCGCATCTCCTCCGGAGGTTGTGTCCTCGCCTAGTGCTCCGCCTGCTCCGGCTGGTGTCCCTGAGCCTCTTCCAACTGCCGTTTGCTCGGACCCCTCGTCTTCCAGTTCTTCCTCTGCTGTGTCTGTCCCGGTCCCTGCACCCTCGCCGCCTGTTCCGGCTGTGCTGGGAGCTGGGGTGGATCCGGCCTCCTGTGCCTGGCCTGGTGCCCCGTGTGGTTGAGGAGGCTGCCGTACTGCGGCGTGCGTCGGTTCGCTCGGCTGGTGCTGCGCGGGTCGCTGAGTCTGCCTCCGGGTCTGATGATGTGCGGCCCGAGCCTAAGCGTTCCCGGCGTTCTTCTGCGTGGGCTGAAGTTGGCGACTTCGACGAGTGTCGTCCTTCCGTTGACGGTGGGGTGGCTCCGGATGTGGTGCACACTACGGTGGTGGCGGAGTTATACTTGCCTGAGGATGCCGGTGCCGGCGTTTCGGCCTCCCCTTCTGGTCTGGTGTCCGAGGGTCCTGCTTCAGGTGCGTCGCCTGCGTGGGGTGGCTCCGGTTCTTCGTGGGGAGTGGTTCCCCCTGCTGTGGTTGGTGGTGAGCGGGGTGGCCTGGTGATGGTGTTGCGAAAGGATGCTCGCTCTGAGAGTTCTGTGGCCCCTTCCTCGGCAGCGGTCTTGCCGCCTCTTCCGTCTCCAGCAGTCTCTTCTGTGTCTCCTGCGGTATCCATGGAGGTGCTACAGTCTCGTCGTCCGGCCCCTGCTCCTATGTGTGCGACTTCGTGGCAGTCTCGGCGGCCCTCGTCTGCTTCCTCGATTGGCGTGGATGGCGCTCCCCGGCCTCGTTATGCGACTTGCGTCAGTGACCTCGGGCGTTGGCCGATGCCGCCCGATATAGATGTTCCTGAGTTTATGATACCCCCTCGGGCGAGGGGGATCAAAAACCCTACCGATCTTGAAGATTTGGTCTGGGAAGCTTACAAGGCGAAGTATCCTTCCGATGTTTTCCCGGAGTACATTTCTCACGCTGTTCCTCGCAAATGATTTCTGTGTATTCTGTGTTTCCTGTTGTGTACGGTGCGGATGGGGTGTGTGTGTGTGTGTGGGTGGGGTGGGTTTTGTTTCCCGGTTCCTGCGTGCTCCGGTGTATGTTGTAGGTTTTCTTTGTATGGCTGGTGGGTGGGTGTGCGGTTCCTGTTTATTTGTGTGGATGTCGTATGCGCTTGTGTATGTCATATTGTGTGCCCTTCAGGCTGTTGGCGAGTGCTCTTTGTTCGGTTGTGCCATTTGTTTTGCCTTCCGTTTGTTATGGCATGCTTTACCTGTTGTACGTGTTTGCTCTTTATGTTTTGTTTGGATGTATTGTGTTTGTACTGTTATGTTCCCTGTTGTGCCTTTGATGTATGTTTTGTTTTAGGACGTTTTTGTTTTGTGATGTTATTGTGCTAGTTTGCCTTTGTATTATACTTTGCCATTGTTTTATATTATACCTTGTATGCCACTGTTGTATGCTGTATTTTTCTGTGTCTTTATCGTGTTTGTGGTTTATTGTGACATGCTGTCGGCCCTTCTGGCCGATGGTCTATTGTTTTCATTTGTTCTGTTCTGTATTCTGTGTTGTTTTTATTGTATTTAAGTTGCATGCTTTGCATGTAAAAATAAAAATAAAAAAAACTTACGGGCTATTCATTCCCGTGCCACCTCTTGGGTGGCTTAATCTTTATCAATCAATCTCTTATCCGACCCCGCTCTCTGCTAGGAAGTGTTGCAGCCCCGCTCCTGTATCAGTTAAGTTCACTACGGGCTCATCATTGCCAGTGCTACTTGGAACTTTTTGTTCCAAGTAGCGAATCTTAAACAACAAACAACATTCCCTTATCTCCATAATTTAGCAAAACACTGCTCCACAAGGCAACAACAACAACCGAATAGATCAGGGCAGCAAAAGGAATACACCTGCTATTGCTTCCCAAGACCTCCCAAGCACGAATGACGATCGTGCTGGGCAACTGGGGCATCATCAAATGCCCTAGTTGCTGGATGTAGCAAAGACGCTAGGACCCAACCAAGAGCCCTTTGTCACTTACCGAGACAAATGAAAGGCAGCCAAGGGCGTATCAAATGACTACTGTTCCAGTGGTTATTGCCTCCCTGACCTTCAGCAAGATGCTTGACAAAACATTCCATGCACTGGAACAAACCAATCCACAGTCAACAAAGGAAAGTTCAAAAAACAATCTACTGAACTTATTTCTTCGACACCTCTACAAGCCCTAACTGAAAAGGTTGACGAAGTTTAAGTCCAAGAAGGTGACAAAACTGAATTTTTTCAGCACCCAAAGGCAGTCTCATCTCCAGCCATGAAGACACAAGCCGTCGAGGAAATCAGCACTTTAGAAACTACGATGGATTCAATGAATTCAACTCTAACAATAATGGACAATATAAAGATTATACAATGGAACATTCAAGGATTCAAAAACAAAGCACAAACACTCCGAGCAGTGCTTCTCAAGGACAACATTGATATTGTTTTACTTAAAGAAACACTCACCTGGACCGAAAGGAAAATCAACATCCCAGGGTTTCCACTGCTCAGTTGCACAAGGTGGCACCACTGGCATTTCAGTTCTAGTCAGAAATCATATCAATGCCACGGCAATCACAGACCTGCCTGACTGGTGAGAGCGTCGAAATTATGGGTGTTAATCTCACTATGAGGAACTCAATGCTGTCCATCTTCAATGTATACAAGAGCCAGAGAAAACATGATATGGATCTCTCTGCAATCTTTGAAATAGCAGTCACTACACCTATCATCTCGGGTGACTTCAACGCTCATAGTGAATTACTACTTGACACCAAGAACCGACGCCAACGGAAGACATATTGAACACCGTTTGGATGAAGTGCCTGATATCAGTCTGCTTAACTCGACGGAACCAACCTACATTGGTTGAGGTAGAAGCTGGACCTCACGTTTGTCTCCACCAGTATTTATGAGTTGTGTCATTGGTCAGTTGACCATGAACTGACCTAGTGACCACTTTGCTACAAAAACAGTTGTTGATATAGCACTACCTCCCAGACCTCCAACTCCCGAGCCCGGACGGGACTTTATCAAAGTAGATTGGACGAAGTTTCGGGAATCTCTCGAAACTTGGCATTAAAACTACACTCCTGACAACACAGAAGAAATGGAAAAAAAAGATTTAGTAAATGGAATACATAGAGCAGCGAATTACACCATCCCCAAGAGGAAAACAATTACCCAACAACATAAGGGCCATTGGTATTACCGTGATAGGACCAAAGAGCTACATAACAGACTAAATTGTGCACAAAAGAACTTCAGAAGAGATAGAACCGAAGCTAATTTAGGACTTTTTAGAGTTGTCCTAGATCATGTGCACGAAGAAACTGTAAAAATCAGAAGAAAAATGGCTCGAGTGGTGTGCCAAGCTAAATCAGCATACATCCTTGTGAGACATCTGTAGGCAGATCTACAAGGAAAATCTCCTGCTCTGCCACATGTTTATCCAGAGCAAGAAGCAGAAATGTTAGCAAATTTATTTGCTTCAAGAGCCAGTTCCACTCAACTTCTTCAAGCAACTCTGACTCGCCAACAAAGACTTCAAGCACCAAGATGGAAAAAAATAGATGATGCTTTAACCTTACCTGACGAACTAGACCAACCTTTGAATCAGAAAGAACTCGGAAGAGCTACAAAGAAAACTAAAAAGCAGCCTATACTCCAGGTGAGGATAAAATCACTTACAACATGCTGACCAAGCTAGGAGAAAAAGATGAAGAAGCCTTCTTTAATCTCATCAACAGAGTATGGGTGACAAGAACTCGACCACTCTCTTGGAATAGAGTAATTATAGTTCCCATTCCAAAACCTAAAGACCCAGGAAATCCAAAAACCCATCTCATTAACAAGCTGTCTGACCAAAACTGCGGAAAGAATGGCTCTTAATCAATGTTACAGTCACTATGTACCAGTAACCGGGGTTCTTGATGTTATAACCTTACTTTTAGTATCCGACCCCAGGTCGGTAGTAAGCTTTCAGAAACTGGCTGTATAGTCAAATGAATAAGGGGGGGGGGGATAATCAACACTATTCCCGTCACCAATATATTTACATTTATACCTTTAAAATATAATATTATTACTATACTTATTTACAGTAGTATCACTTTCACACAGGACATTAAAAGCGCACACATGCAGTGTTCGTCAACCCCAGTGTTTGCACTGCCCAGTACCTTCCACTTGTATTGGAAAACACTGGCGAGTTCACCTTTTACGCGAGCCAGTCCACCAACACAGTATCACTAGGTGCCTATACCCCACTATCACTCTCCAGTCACTCGACGGCAGAGGACTTCAACCACACACACTGATCGGGGTCACAAACACATACAGGGGAAGCTAACCCCTGGCAGAAGCCTCTAGCTACCGGCTAGCAGCACTTCTCAACAGGCATCTCACTGTCGTCCGTTACTCTCCTAAGCCAATTCCCTGGTATGCCGATCGTTACCAAGACCACGTTATATAGCAGCTAACACACTGCGTAGATCGACGGCGGCTTACTCAGTCTTCTTCCGAGACTAGACGAAGAGTACGTGGACTGCCTGAGGTAAAACTGCCTTCCTCCACCCATCACCTCTGTGGACATGAAACGTCTTCACGTAACAGGACGGTACACTGGGGAAACCAGGAGGTAACACTTACTCACTGGGGAGTTGACATTATGGCTCCGTAACACAATCTAGGTGGAGTTAATCTTGATACGCTCACCACCTACTGACCTACAGTCAGAGGTCATCCTCTGACCAAGGCAGGAAACCAGAGCCATTTGCTTCTGTCACACCACTACCAATACATTCCGTTGTCCAAGTAACGTCCAATATCAGGGGGTTCGAGTGCAGACCCATAGATGGCACTGGAATTGCCACTCTACACACTGACGAAGGTGTCGGGTCCGTAACAATCGAATGGAATGGAAGGTCAATCACTGCACCAAAATGTTTGCTTTTCTGTAAGGTGTTTTGCAACACCTTACAGAAAAGGTGTTGGAACCACAGAATGCCTTACCTCCCTTCTGGATCAAATCAATGGCAAACCTGGAATCCTTATTTTTCTTGGCCTACAAAAAGCCTTCGAGTTAGGTAATGCTCCAGCTACACTGTGCTGCCTTGTGGATAAGGAAATCAAATGACACGCTCTTGCCTGTGCCAAAGGTAGCCGAGAAGCTACAGTCAAATTCCAAGGAAAAATATCGTCCTCAAAGAGGCTGGAAAATGGAACTCTGCAGGGAGGAATACCTTTCCTCTTTAACTATCTCATGGAATAATTCATGAAGCTCAAGTTACCAAAAGCCAAACTGCTTAACTATGCAGTCGACTTTGTGGTCATCATCAATGGCAAAGGCGCCAAGAACCATGCTTAGATATTATCAGCAGGGAAGCGGAACGCATAGCAATGAAAATAAACAGCAATAAATCCAATGCAATGGCCGTTAAAATGAGAACTCAAGACATCGGACTCACAATACAAGGACATGAAATTGAGTGGGTTACCTCTTTTCAATACCTAGGAGTCACAATAGGCAGCCAGTTGAAATTCACTCAAGAAATTGGATATCTTCGGCAACGTTGTAAAGCCAGAAACTCAGTTTTGCGCTCCCTGACAAGTTTTAGAGATGGTGCATCTCTACCAGTACTCAAAATGTACTACGTTCAAGCAGTTAGGTCACTCATTGACTATCCTGCTCCTGCTCTTACATCCCTCAGTGATAACCAATGGGAGAAACTGGAAGTGTCTCAAAATGATGCCCTCAAAACAATGCATGGGAGCACCTATATGGACGCGTTGAGAATCTAAGAATGGAAACCAACTTACCAGCATTGGAAAAGAGGATTGAACAAAGGAAAGCTACCATAGCAACAAAACTTGTTGGAACCACCACCAGACTGTTAATCAAAGACAGCATACAAAGATCGCTTCAGAGAAACCTTCAATATAGAACAAGTGCATTTAACGAATAATTTAATGAAGATTCTAGAGAAAGTGGACTTGAAATACACCATTAAAAACAAATAGACCATTTCAACACTTTCGGCAGCCTCCTCCATGGGAAGAATCGAGTTTAAAGATTATCATTAAAGGTTTACCAGTTAAAAAATCCGCACGTGACTCGCAGAGGCTCAAAGCAGTCATAGAATGACAAATGGAAACCTTCTCATGATCTACAACGACTCACATCTTCACAGATGGATCAGTTAATCAAGAGAGGTTCTGCTGGGCACTAACCCAAACAAACACCTCCAACCACAGGTTTCAAAGAGTTGGCAACAGTAGAAACTCCAGCCCTTGATAAATACTAAAAAGAAATGTTTTCCCGGCAGTGATTTATCTGGTAAGAATCAGTGAGAAATTCGCCTCCAGTAGTAGTCGGTCCCAACATTCTGGATCCAGGATCTTCACTAACTCCACGATTTCCGTGGTCCGTAAGTTAAAAAAAAGAGAGGGGGGGATTTCGATGTGAATTCAAAATATAACTAATATAACTTAATTAAAAATATTTTTGGAAGTAGCACCTCTTGATTGTTGCAATTGTAGGTATGATATACATGTACATTAATTAGTAATAATACCAAGCATTAAATAATATTTTTATTTGTAACAATTAAAAAAGGAATACAATTAATGGAATTTTATTGGAGCTAATTTATAGACAATTGGAGCTGTTGGAAGCATTTAACAATCATAAGATCTTCTGTGATTATTGGCACTCTGATTATTCCATGGACATTCCGAATATGGATGTTCAGTACCTTCTTCTGACTGAAGGAACAGTCACAGTAAGAACATGCGTTGCGTTGGTTACCTCTATGGACAAACAGACGTGTGTTTAGGTGTCCTGGCGAAGATGCTTCAGTGTCGCACTCGTGAGAGGCTTCTCGATATCTTTGGCTTTGGCTTAAGTTAGGATATGGTGAAGGACGCATGCTAGCTCTCTTCTTCTTGACTTGGCCAGTTTTGCTGGGCTCACCAAACTCTACATGAATCATCTCGTTGCTATAAGTAGTAGGGATGCTGAACGATCTAGTATACGGAACGTTGTTACATGGTTGGCGACGTTCTGGAAGATCAGTTAGTGTATCATTTTGTGGAATGCCAGACGAATATGACATTAAGGACAAGGAGGCATCGTAGGTCTTATCATTGAACAGCTTATTGAGTCGTAGAGAGTTATTAAAGGGCTGGTGATTAAGGGACAGGTAGTCATCATTGGAATTCCGTGTGAGCCCCATTGAGACATTGTTGAACTGGTCACAGAGTGTCTCACGGGGTGATGTTATCTTACCGAATACGTCGACGACGTCACGTGATTCATCTGTTTACAAAAAAAAAAATTCATTATAACATTACTAATTTCAATTTAAACAATGCAAATTAAATATGGCGTTTCGTATGAGATAAACGATTAGGATCTGTAAAGATACACAAAGTTCTAGAATATTGATTCAAGGATTTTAGTTGCGGGGGGGGGGGGAGTGGTCAATGATCACTGAAACAAATATCAGGTAAATGAGGTGGATTTAACTAAGATGTTAAAACAGGTTATCGTTAAAAAACTTTTATTCAAAATATAGAATTCAGAAAGATAAAAGTAAAAATCAAGACCGAAAATTTATACATTTTTTGTGAAGCAATGGATTGACTTATATCAGCGTTCTGGTGATTCCCAAGCACCTACGTTAACCGAATCGGCCATGACGGATTAATCCAGAACTCAGATATCACTGGGAGGTTCTGGAGGCCCTGAACAAGGATATTACAGTCAACCCGCCCTCACTCTGGCCTGCGATAATGGTGGTTACACTCTTACGTGTCACTCAGATCAGAGTGTATTTTCATTTCAGAATTATTGAAATTAAATACTGTAGGTGGCATGCAACTGAAAACCCCAGTAGTTAAATGAGCCACCTTTTACTACACATACTGACTGAAATATGAACACAAAAAGGTTGGGTTACCAATATCAAATAAAGAAGATACTAACCGTTAACGGGAGATGCAGAAGACTGTGACACATAGCCCTGCTGTTGCTCATCGTTAAACAATAACGATTGCTTCTGCATAGCTGACATTTTTTTTAATGAAGAGTTGATATAAACTAACGATTACGCCACGTATTTTATTTGATGTTCCCCTACTTCACTACTTTGAGATTGCAGGTAATGACTCGTAATTTTAAAATCACGATTCTTTCAACAAAAGCTCTGGACAACCTAGATCAACCTTCTTCAGAGCCCCCCCTCACCTCACCTCACCTTTTATTTGAAAAATTTGTGTTCCTCAGGTTGTTGTTGTTGTTTCAGATTTAGCTACTCAGAACGAAGTGTCCATGTAGCACAGGCTAAGATAAGCCCGTAATCCTCAGGTTGTATTAACACCAATATATTTTTGCTTCTAGAAAGGCGAAGAATTAGGGGTGACAAGATAGTGTACAAGTATCCACTTGTACACTATCAAATGACCCAAATGGGCAAATTTGCCCACTGTCACCAAACTCTACATGAATCATCTCGTTGCTATGAGTAGTAGGAATGCAGAACCATCTAGTATACAAAACGTTGTTACATGGTTGGCGACGTTCTGGAAGATCAGTTGGTGTATCATTTTGTGGAATACCAGACGAATATGACATTAAAGACAAGGAGGCATCGTAGATCTTATCATTGAACAGCTTATCGAGTCGTAGGGAGTTTTTGAAGGACCGGTGATTAAGAGACAGATTTGGATTAACAGATTAAGGAACAATTTGCCCAAATCAAATGGGCAAAACAAAGGAAATATTAATAGGGTATTAAAGGTATCAACACATGACAGAATATGAAACAATAGATATAAATTGCATAAGTTTAGATTTAGGAAAGACATGGGTAAATATTGGTTCCGTAACATAAGAACAAGGTAACTGCAGAAAGCCTATTGGCCCATACGAGGCAGCGCCTATCTATAACCACCCAATCCCACTCATAAACATGTCCAACCCACGCTTGCAACAATAGAGGGACCCCACCTCCACCATAAGAACATAACATAAGAACAAAGGCAACTGCAGAAGGCCTATTGGCCTATACGAGGCAGCACCTATTTATAACCACCAAACCCCACTCATATACTAGTCCAACCCGCGCTTGAAACAATCGAGGGACCCCACCTCCAGCACGTTGCGCAGTAATTGGTTCCACAAATCAACAACCCTGTTACTGAAGCAGTATTTACCCAAGTCTTTCCTAAATCTTAACTTATCCAATTTATACACATTGTTTCGTGTTCTGTCTTGTGTTGATACTTTTAATACCCTATTAATATCCCCCTTTGTTATGTCCATTCACCCACTTGTAAACCTCTATCATGTCACCCCTAACTCTTCGCCTTTCCAGTGAATGCAACTAAAGCTTTGTTAATCTTTCTTCATATGAAAGATTTCTAATTTGGGGAATTAACTTAGTCATCCTACGCTGGACACGTTCAAGTGAATTTATATCCATTCTATAATATGGCGACCAAAACTGAACTGCATAATCTAAATGGGGCCTAACTAGAGCAAGATAAAGCTTGAGAACCACACCAGGTGTCTTGTTACTAACGCTTCGATTAATAAATCCGAGTGTCCGATTTGCCTTAATACGAACATTTATGCATTGATCCTTTTGTTTTAAATTCTTACTAATCATAACTCCCAGATCCCTTTCGCAATCCGACTTCGCAATCTCCATCTAGCTCGTATCTTGTAACTCTATCATCATTACCTAACCTCAGAACTTAACATTTATCAGCATTAAACTGCATCTGCCAATTCTTTGACCATTTTAAAACCCTATTTAGATCAACTTGAAGTGATAGTGAGTCCTCCTCTGAATTAATTTCCCTACCGATTTTCGTATCATCGGCAAATTTGCAAATATTGCTACTCAAACCTGAATCTAAATCATTTATATATATTATAAACAACAGAGGTCCCAGCACAGAGCCTTGAGGCACTCCACTTACAACATTTTCCCACTCTGACTTGATTCTATTTATACTAACTCTCTGTTTCCTTTGGTATAGCCATGCCCTAATCCAGCTTAATATAGCACCCCCAATACCATGAGACTATCTTTTTAATCAGTCTTTCATGTGGCACTGTATCAAAAGCTTTGCTATAGTCAAGGTACACAACAACACAATCCTTACCACTATCAACTGCCTCAACTATGCTAGAATAAAAAGATAACAAATTTGTTAAACATGAACGGCCATTTATAAAACCATGTTGAGACTCAATTATTAATTTATGTTTTTCAAGATGAAGACGAATTTTATTTGCTATTATACATTCGAATAACTTTCCCACAATAGACGTTAGGCTAATTGGTCGATAGTTAGACACAAGTGATCTATCTCCTTTCTTAAAAACTGGTATCACATTAGCAACTTTCCAAAACTCTGGCACTCTGCCTGACTCTATTGATTTATTAAATATGGTTGACAGTGGGTCACAAAGCTCCTCTTTGCATTCTTTAAGCACCCTGGCAAACACTTCATCCGGCCCTGGGGATTTGTTTGGTTTGAGTTTTACTATTTGTTTAAGAACATCCTCCCTGGTAACTTCTAAACTCGTCAACCTGTCCTCGTCCCCTCCCACATAGACTTCTTCGGCTGAAGGCATATTGTTAAGTTCCTCTTTAGTAAATACAGATACAAAATATTTATTAAAAATACTACTCATCTCTTCATCACTAACTGTTATTTGACCTGTCTCAGTTTTTAATGGACCTATCCTTTCCCTAGTCTTAGTATGATATAACTGAAAAAAAACTTTTATTATTTGTCTCTGCTTGCCCTGCTATGCGAACTTCATAGTTTCTTTTTGCTTTCCTTATCTCTTTTTTTAACATTTCTAACCAGTTGTACGAATTCCTGTTCTAAAGTGACCTCCCCATTTTTAATCCTTTTGTACCAAGCTCTCTTTTTACCTATAAGGTTCTTCAAATTCTTTGTTATCCACTTTGGGTGATTAGTATTCGATCTATTCAATTCACATCTTCACAGATGGAGCAGTTAATCAAGAAAGAGGTTCTACTGGGGCACTAACCCAAACAAACACCTCCAACCACAGGATTCAAAGAGTTGGCAACAGTAGAAACTCCAGCCCTAGATAAATACTAAAAAGAAATGTTTTCCCGGCAGTGATTTATCTGGTAAGAATCAGTGAGAAATTCGCCTCCAGTAGTAGTCGGTCCCAACATTCTGGATCCAGGATCTTCACTAACTCCACGATTGTTGCCACGATTTCCGTGGTCCGTAAGTTAAAAAAAAAGAGGGGGGGGGGATTTCGATGTGAATTCAAAATATAACTAATATAACTTAATTAAAAATATTTTTGGAAGTAGCACCCCTTGATTGTTGCAATTGTAGGTATGATATACATATACATTAATTAGTAATAATACCAAGCATTAAATAATATTTTTATTTGTAACAATTAAAAATGGAATACAATTAATGGAATTTTATTGGAGCTAATCAATAGACAATTGGAGCTGTTGGAAGCATTTAACAATCATAAGATCTTCTGTGATTATTGGCACTCTGATTATTCCATGGACATTCCGAATATGGATGTTCAGTACCTTCTTCTGACTGAAGGAACAGTCACAGTAAGAACATGCGTTGCGTTGGTTACCTCTATGGACAAACAGACGTGTGTTTAGGTGTCCTGGCGAAGATGCTTCAGTGTCGCACTCCTGAGAGGCGGCTCGATATCTTTGGCTTTGGCTTAAGTTAGGATATGGTGAAGGACGCATGCTAGCTCTCTTCTTCTTGACTTGGCCAGTTTTGCTGGGCTCACCAAACTCTACATGAATCATCTCGTTGCTATAAGTAGTAGGGATGCTGAACGATCTAGTATACGGAACGTTGTTACATGGTTGGCGACGTTCTGGAAGATCAGTTAGTGTATCATTTTGTGGAATGCCAGACGAATATGACATTAAAGACAAGGAGGCATCGTAGGTCTTATCATTGAACAGCTTATTGAGTCGTAGGGAGTTATTGAAGGGCTGGTGATTAAGGGACAGGTAGGCATCATTGGAATTCCGTGTGAGCCCCATTGAGACATTGTTGAACTGGTCACAGAGTGTCTCACGGGGTGATGTTATCTTACCGAATACGTCGACGACGTCACGTGATTCATCTGTTTAAAAAAAAAAAAAATTCATTATAACATTACTAATTTCAATTTAAACAATGCAAATTAAATATCGCGTTTCGTATGAGATAAACGATTAGGATCTGTAAAGATACACAAAGTTCTAGAATATTGATTCAAGGATTTTAGTTGCGGGGGGGGGGGGAGTGGTCAATGATCACTGAAACAAATATCAGGTAAATGAGGTGGATTTAACTAAGATGTTAAAACAGGTTATCGTTAAAAAACTTTTATTCAAAATATAGAATTCAGAAAGATAAAAGTAAAAATCAAGACTGAAAATTTATACATTTTTTGTGAAGCAATGGATTGACTTATATCAGCGTTCTGGTGATTCCCAAGCACCTACGTTAACCGAATCGGCCATGACGGATTAATCCAGAACTCAGATATCACTGGGAGGTTCTGGAGGCCCTGAACAAGGATATTACAGTCAACCCGCCCTCAGTCTGGCCTGTGATAATGGTGGTTACACTCTTACGTGTCACTCAGATCAGAGTGTATTTTCATTTCAGAATTATTGAAATTAAATACTGTAGGTGGCATGCAACTGAAAACCCCAGTAGGTAAATGAGCCACCTTTTACTACACGTACTGACTGAAATGAACACAAAAAGGTTGGGTTACCAATATCAAATATAGAAGATACTAACCGTTAACGGGAGATGCAGAAGACTGTGACACATAGCCCTGCTGTTGCTCATCGTTAAACAATAACGATTGCTTCTGCATAGCTGACATTTTTTTTAATGCAGAGTTGATATAAACTAACGATTACGCCACGTATTTTGTTTGATGTTCCCCTACTTCACTACTTTGAGATTGCAGGTAATGACTCGTAATTTTAAAATCACGATTCTTTCAACACAAGCTCTGGACAACCTAGATCATAAATGCTAGTCCGGTGTATATATATATATTCTTCAGAGCCCCCCTCACCTCACCTCACCTTTTATTTGAAAAATTTGTGTTCCTCAGGTTGTTGTTGTTGTTTCAGATTTAGCTACTCAGAACGAAGTGTCCATGTAGCACAGGCTAAGATAAGCCCGTAATCCTCAGGTTGTATTAACACCAATATATTTTTGCTTCTAGAAAGGCGAAGAATTAGGGGTGACAAGATAGTGTACAAGTATCCACTTGTACACTATCAAATGACCCAAATGGGCAAATTTGCCCACTGTCACCAAACTCTACATGAATCATCTCGTTGCTATGAGTAGTAGGAATGCAGAACCATCTAGTATACAAAACGTTGTTACATGGTTGGCGACGTTCTGGAAGATCAGTTGGTGTATCATTTTGTGGAATACCAGACGAATATGACATTAAAGACAAGGAGGCATCGTAGATCTTATCATTGAACAGCTTATTGAGTCGTAGGGAGTTTTTGAAGGACCGGTGATTAAGAGACAGATTTGGATTAACAGATTAAGGAACAATTTGCCCAAATCAAATGGGCAAAACAAAGGAAATATTAATAGGGTATTAAAGGTATCAACACAAGACAGAATATGAAACAATAGATATAAATTGCATAAGTTTAGATTTAGGAAAGACATGGGTAAATATTGGTTCCGTAACATAAGAACAAGGTAACTGCAGAAAGCCTATTGGCCCATACGAGGCAGCGCCTATCTATAACCACCCAATCCCACTCATAAACATGTCCAACCCACGCTTGCAACAATAGAGGGACCCCACCTCCACCATAAGAACATAACATAAGAACAAAGGCAACTGCAGAAGGCATATTGGCCTATACGAGGCAGCATCTATTTATAACCACCAAACCCCACTCATATACTTGTCCAACCCGCGCTTGAAACAATCGAGGGACCCCACCTCCAGCACGTTGCGCAGTAATTGGTTCCACAAATCAACAACCCTGTTACTGAAGCAGTATTTACCCAAGTCTTTCCTAAATCTTAACTTATCCAATTTATACACATTGTTTCGTGTTCTGTCTTGTGTTGATACTTTTAATACCCTATTAATATCCCCCTTTGTTATGTCCATTCACCCACTTGTAAACCTCTATCATGTCACCCCTAACTCTTCGCCTTTCCAGTGAATGCAACTAAAGCTTTGTTAATCTTTCTTCATATGAAAGATTTCTAATTTGGGGAATTAACTTAGTCATCCTACGCTGGACACGTTCAAGTGAATTTATATCCATTCTATAATATGGCGACCAAAACTGAACTGCATAATCTAAATGGGGCCTAACTAGAGCAAGATAAAGCTTGAGAACCACACCAGGTGTCTTGTTACTAACGCTTCGATTAATAAATCCGAGTGTCCGATTTGCCTTAATACGAACATTTATGCATTGATCCTTTTGTTTTAAATTCTTACTAATCATAACTCCCAGATCCCTTTCGCAATCTCACCATCTAGCTCGTATCTTGTAACTCTATCATCATTACCTAACCTCAGAACTTAACATTTATCAGCATTAAACTGCATCTGCCAATTCTTTGACCATTTTAAAACCCTATTTAGATCAACTTGAAGTGATAGTGAGTCCTCCTCTGAATTAATTTCCCTACCGATTTTCGTATCATCGGCAAATTTGCAAATATTGCTACTCAAACCTGAATCTAAATCATTTATATATATTATAAACAACAGAGGTCCCAGCACAGAGCCTTGAGGCACTCCACTTACAACATTTTCCCACTCTGACTTGATTCTATTTATACTAACTCTCTGTTTCCTTTGGTATAGCTATGCCCTAATCCAGCTTAATATAGCACCCCCAATACCATGAGACTATCTTTTTAATCAGTCTTTCATGTGGCACTGTATCAAAAGCTTTGCTATAGTCAAGGTACACAACAACACAATCCTTACCACTATCAACTGCCTCAACTATGCTAGAATAAAAAGATAACAAATTTGTTAAACATGAACGGCCATTTATAAAACCATGTTGAGACTCAATTATTAATTTATGTTTTTCAAGATGAAGACGAATTTTATTTGCTATTATACATTCGAAGTAACTTTCCCACAATAGACGTTAGGCTAATTGGTCGATAGTTAGACACAAGTGATCTATCTCCTTTCTTAAAAACTGGTATCACATTAGCAACTTTCCAAAACTCTGGCACTCTGCCTGACTCTATTGATTTATTAAATATGGTTGACAGTGGGTCACAAAGCTCCTCTTTGCATTCTTTAAGCACCCTGGCAAACACTTCATCCGGCCCTGGGGATTTGTTTGGTTTGAGTTTTACTATTTGTTTAAGAACATCCTCCCTGGTAACTTCTAAACTCGTCAACCTGTCCTCGTCCCCACCCACATAGACTTCTTCGGCTGAAGGCATATTGTTAAGTTCCTCTTTAGTAAATACAGATACAAAATATTTATTAAAAATACTACTCATCTCTTCATCACTATCTGTTATTTGACCTGTCTCAGTTTTTAATGGACCTATCCTTTCCCTAGTCTTAGTACGATATAACTGAAAAAAAACTTTTATTATTTGTCTCTGCTTGCCCTGCTATGCGAACTTCATAGTTTCTTTTTGCTTTCCTTATCTCTTTTTTTAACATTTCTAACCAGTTGTACGAATTCCTGTTCTAAAGTGACCTCCCCATTTTTAATCCTTTTGTACCAAGCTCTCTTTTTACCTATAAGGTTCTTCAAATTCTTTGTTATCCACTTTGGGTCATTAGTATTCGATCTATTCAATTCACATCTTCACAGATGGATCAGTTATTCAAGAAAGAGGTTCTGCTGGGGCACTAACCCAAACAAACACCTCCAACCACAGGTTTCAAAGAGTTGGCAACAGTAGGAACTCCAGCCCTAGATAAATACTAAAAAGAAATGTTTTCCCGGCAGTGATTTATCTGGTAAGAATCAGTGAGAAATTCGCCTCCAGTAGTAGTCGGTCCCAACATTCTGGATCCAGGATCTTCACTAACTCCACGATTGTTGCCACGATTTCCGTGGTCCGTAAGTTAAAAAAAAGAGGGGGGGGGGGATTTCGATGTGAATTCAAAATATAACTAATATAACTTAATTAAAAATATTTTTGGAAGTAGCACCCCTTGATTGTTGCAATTGTAGGTATTATATACATATACATTAATTAGTAATAATACCAAGCATTAAATAATATTTTTATTTGTAACAATTAAAAATGGAATACAATTAATGGAATTTTATTGGAGCTAATCTATAGACAATTGGAGCTGTTGGAAGCATTTAACAATCATAAGATCTTCTGTGATTATTGGCACTCTGATTATTCCATGGACATTCCGAATATGGATGTTCAGTACCTTCTTCTGACTGAAGGAACAGTCACAGTAAGAACATGCGTTGCGTTGGTTACCTCTATGGACAAACAGACGTGTGTTTAGGTGTCCTGGCGAAGATGCTTCAGTGTCGCACTCCTGAGAGGCGGCTCGATATCTTTGGCTTTGGCTTAAGTTAGGATATGGTGAAGGACGCATGCTAGCTCTCTTCTTCTTGACTTGGCCAGTTTTGCTGGGCTCACCAAACTCTACATGAATCATCTCGTTGCTATAAGTAGTAGGGATGCTGAACGATCTAGTATACGGAACGTTGTTACATGGTTGGCGACGTTCTGGAAGATCAGTTAGTGTATCATTTTGTGGAATGCCAGACGAATATGACATTAAAGACAAGGAGGCATCGTAGGTCTTATCATTGAATAGCTTATTGAGTCGTAGGGAGTTATTGAAGGGCTGGTGATTAAGGGACAGGTAGGCATCATTGGAATTCCGTGTGAGCCCCATTGAGACATTGTTGAACTGGTCACAGAGTGTCTCACGGGGTGATGTTATCTTACCGAATACGTCGACGACGTCACGTGATTCATCTGTTTACAAAAAAAAAATTCATTATAACATTACTAATTTCAATTTAAACAATGCAAATTAAATATCGCGTTTCGTATGAGATAAACGATTAGGATCTGTAAAGATACACAAAGTTCTAGAATATTGATTCAAGGATTTTAGTTGCGGGGGGGGGGGGAGTGGTCAATGATCACTGAAACAAATATCAGGTAAATGAGGTGGATTTAACTAAGATGTTAAAACAGGTTATCGTTAAAAAAACTTTTATTCAAAATATAGAATTCAGAAAGATAAAAGTAAAAATCAAGACCTGAAAATTTATACATTTTTTGTGAAGCAATGGATTGACTTATATCAGCGTTCTGGTGATTCCCAAGCACCTACGTTAACCGAATCGGCCATGACGGATTAATCCAGAACTCAGATATCACTGGGAGGTTCTGGAGGCCCTGAACAAGGATATTACAGTCAACCCGCCCTCACTCTGGCCTGCGATAATGGTGGTTACACTCTTACGTGTCACTCAGATCAGAGTGTATTTTCATTTCAGAATTATTGAAATTAAATACTGTAGGTGGCATGCAACTGAAAACCCCAGTAGTTAAATGAGCCACCTTTTACTACACGTACTGACTGAAATATGAACACAAAAAGGTTGGGTTACAAATATCAAATAAAGAAGATACTAACCGTTAACGGGAGATGCAGAAGACTGTGACACATAGCCCTGCTGTTGCTCATCGTTAAACAATAACGATTGCTTCTGCATAGCTGACATTTTTTTTAATGCAGAGTTGATATAAACTAACGATTACGCCACGTATTTTGTTTGATGTTCCCCTACTTCACTACTTTGAGATTGCAGGTAATGACTCGTAATTTTAAAATCACGATTCTTTCAACACAAGCTCTGGACAACCTAGATCATAAATGCTAGTCCGGTGTATATATATATATTCTTCAGAGCCCCCCTCACCTCACCTCACCTTTTATTTGAAAAATTTGTGCTCCTCAGGTTGTTGTTGTTGTTTCAGATTTAGCTACTCAGAACGAAGTGTCCATGTAGCACAGGCTAAGATAAGCCCGTAATCCTCAGGTTGTATTAACACCAATATATTTTTGCTTCTAGAAAGGCGAATAATTAGGGGTGACAAGATAGTGTACAAGTATCCACTTGTACACTATCAAATGACCCAAATGGGCAAATTTGCCCACTGTCACTAAACTCTACATGAATCATCTCGTTGCTATGAGTAGTAGGAATGCAGAACCATCTAGTATACAAAACGTTGTTACATGGTTGGCGACGTTCTGGAAGATCAGTTGGTGTATCATTTTGTGGAATACCAGACGAATATGACATTAAAGACAAGGAGGCATCGTAGATCTTATCATTGGGGAGTTTTTGAAGGACCGGTGATTAAGAGACAGATTTGGATTAACAGATTAAGGAACAATTTGCCCAAATCAAATGGGCAAAACAAAGGAAATATTAATAGGGTATTAAAGGTATCAACACAAGACAGAATATGAAACAATAGATATAAATTGCATAAGTTTAGATTTAGGAAAGACATGGGTAAATATTGGTTCCGTAACATAAGAACAAGGTAACTGCAGAAAGCCTATTGGCCCATACGAGGCAGCGCCTATCTATAACCACCCAATCCCACTCATAAACATGTCCAACCCACGCTTGCAACAATAGAGGGACCCCACCTCCACCATAAGAACATAACATAAGAACAAAGGCAACTGCAGAAGGCCTATACGAGGCAGCACCTATTTATAACCACCCAATCCCACTCATATACTAGTCCAACCCGCGCTTGAAACAATCGAGGGACCCCACCTCCAGCACGTTGCGCGGTAATTGGTTCCACAAATCAACAACCCTGTTACTGAAGCAGTATTTACCCAAGTCTTTCCTAAATCTTAACTTATCCAATTTATACACATTGTTTCGTGTTCTGTCTTGTGTTGATACTTTTAATACCCTATTAATATCCCCCTTTGTTATGTCCATTCACCCACTTGTAAACCTCTATCATGTCACCCCTAACTCTTCGCCTTTCCAGTGAATGCAACTAAAGCTTTGTTAATTTTTCTTCATATGAAAGATTTCTAATTTGGGGAATTAACTTAGTCATCCTACGCTGGACACGTTCAAGTGAATTTATATCCATTCTATAATATGGCGACCAAAACTGAACTGCATAATCTAAATGGGGCCTAACTAGAGCAAGATAAAGCTTGAGAACAACACCAGGTGTCTTGTTACTAACGCTTCGATTAATAAATCCGAGTGTCCGATTTGCCTTATTACGAACATTTATGCATTGATCCTTTTGTTTTAAATTCTTACTAATCATAACTCCCAGATCCCTTCGTAATCCGACTTCGCAATCTCAACACCATCTAGCTCGTATCTTGTAACTCTATCATCATTACCTAACCTCAGAACTTTACATTTATCAGCATTAAACTGCATTCTGCCAATTCTTTGACCATTTTAAAACCCTATTTAGATCAACTTGAAGTGATAGTGAGTCCTCCTCCGAATTAATTTCCCTACCGATTTTCGTATCATCGGCAAATTTGCAAATGTTGCTACTCAAACCTGAATCTAAATCATTTATATATATTATAAACAACAAAGGTCCCAGGACAGAGCCTTGAGGCACTCCACTTACAACATTTTCCCACTCTGACTTGATTCCATTTATACTAACTCTCTGTTTCCTTTGGTATAGCCATGCCCTAATCCAGCTTAATATAGCACCCCCAATACCATGAGACTATCTTTTTAATCAGTCTTTCATGTGGCACTGTATCAAAAGCTTTGCTAAAGTCAAGGTACACAACAACACAATCCTTACCACTATCAACTGCCTCAACTATGCTAGAATAAAAAGATAACAAATTTGTTAAACATGAACGGCCATTTATAAAACCATGTTGAGACTCAATTATTAATTTATGTTTTTCAAGATGAAGACGAATTTTATTTGCTATTATAGATTCGAGTAACTTTCCCACAATAGACGTTAGGCTAATTGGTCGATAGTTAGACGCAAGTGATCTATCTCCTTTCTTAAAAACTGGTATCACATTAGCAACTTTCCAAAACTCTGGCACTCTGCCTGACTCTATTGATTTATTAAATATGGTTGACAGTGGGTCACAAAGCTCCTCTTTGCATTCTTTAAGCACCCTGGCAAACACTTCATCCGGCCCTGGGGATTTGTTTGGTTTGAGTTTTACTATTTGTTTAAGAACATCCTCCCTGGTAACTTCTAAACTCGTCAACCTGTCCTCGTCCCCACCCACATAGACTTGTTCAGCTGAAGGCATATTGTTAAGTTCCTCTTTAGTTATCTTGAGATGCTTTCGGGGCTTTTAGTGTCCCCGCGGCCCGGTCCTCGACCAGGCCTCCACCCCCAGGAAGCAGCCCGTGACAGCTGACTAACACCCAGGTACCTATTTTACTGCTAGGTAACAGGGGCATAGGGTGAAAGAAACTCTGCCCATTGTTTCTCGCCGGCGCCTGGGATCGAACCCAGGACCACAGGATCACAAGTCCCGCGTGCTGTCCGCTCGGCCGACCGGCTCCTCCTAGTAAATACAGATACAAAATATTTATTAAAAATACTACTCATCTCTTCATCACTATCTGTTATTTGACCTGTCTCAGTTTTTAATGGACCTATCCTTTCCCTAGTCTTAGTACGATATAACTGAAAAAAACCTTTAGGATTTGTCTCTGCTTGCCCTGCTATGCGAACTTCATAGTTTCTTTTTGCTTTCCTTATCTCTTTTTTAACATTTCTAACCAGTTGTACGAATTCCTGTTCTAAAGTGACCTCCCCATTTTTAATCCTTTTGTACCAAGCTCTCTTTTTACCTATAAGGTTCTTCAAATTCTTTGTTATCCACTTTGGGTCATTAGTATTCGATCTATTCAATTCACATCTTCACAGATGGATCAGTTAATCAAGAAAGAGGTTCTGCTGGGGCACTAACCCAAACAAACACCTCCAACCACAGGTTTCAAAGAGTTGGCAACAGTAGAAACTCCAGCCCTAGATAAATACTAAAAAGAAATGTTTTCCCGGCAGTGATTTATCTGGTAAGAATCAGTGAGAAATTCGCCTCCAGTAGTAGTCGGTCCCAACATTCTGGATCCAGGATCTTCACTAACTCCACGATTGTTGCCACGATTTCCATGGTCCGTAAGTTAAAAAAAAGAGGGGGGGGGGGATTTCGATGTGAATTCAAAATATAACTTAATTAAAAATATTTTTGGAAGTAGCACCCCTTGATTGTTGCAATTGTAGGTATGATATACATATACATTAATTAGTAATAATACCAAGCATTAAATAATATTTTTATTTGTAACAATTAAAAATGGAATACAATTAATGGAATTTTATTGGAGCTAATCTATAGACAATTGGAGCTGTTGGAAGCATTTAACAATCATAAGATCTTCTGTGATTATTGGCACTCTGATTATTCCATGGACATTCCGAATATGGATGTTCAGTACCTTCTTCTGACTGAAGGAACAGTCACAGTAAGAACATGCGTTGCGTTGGTTACCTCTATGGACAAACAGACGTGTGTTTAGGTGTCCTGGCGAAGATGCTTCAGTGTCGCACTCCTGAGAGGCGGCTCGATATCTTTGGCTTTGGCTTAAGTTAGGATATGGTGAAGGACGCATGCTAGCTCTCTTCTTCTTGACTTGGCCAGTTTTGCTGGGCTCACCAAACTCTACATGAATCATCTCGTTGCTATAAGTAGTAGGGATGCTGAACGATCTAGTATACGGAACGTTGTTACATGGTTGGCGACGTTCTGGAAGATCAGTTAGTGTATCATTTTGTGGAATGCCAGACGAATATGACATTAAAGACAAGGAGGCATCGTAGGTCTTATCATTGAACAGCTTATTGAGTCGTAGGGAGTTATTGAAGGGCTGGTGATTAAGGGACAGGTAGTCATCATTGGAATTCCGTGTGAGCCCCATTGAGACATTGTTGAACTGGTCACAGAGTGTCTCACGGGGTGATGTTATCTTACCGAATACGTCGACGACGTCACGTGATTCATCTGTTTACAAAAAAAAAATTCATTATAACATTACTAATTTCAATTTAAACAATGCAAATTAAATATCGCGTTTCGTATGAGATAAACGATTAGGATCTGTAAAGATACACAAAGTTCTAGAATATTGATTCAAGGATTTTAGTTGCGGGGGGGGGGGGAGTGTTCAATGATCACTGAAACAAATATCAGGTAAATGAGGTGGATTTAACTAAGATGTTAAAACAGGTTATCGTAAAAAAACTTTTATTCAAAATATAGAATTCAGAAAGATAAAAGTAAAAATCAAGACCGAAAATTTATACATTTTTTGTGAAGCAATGGATTGACTTATATCAGCGTTCTGGTGATTCCCAAGCACCTACGTTAACCGAATCGGCCATGACGGATTAATCCAGAACTCAGATATCACTGGGAGGTTCTGGAGGCCCTGAACAAGGATATTACAGTCAACCCGCCCTCACTCTGGCCTGCGATAATGGTGGTTACACTCTTACGTGTCACTCAGATCAGAGTGTATTTTCATTTCAGAATTATTGAAATTAAATACTGTAGGTGGCATGCAACTGAAAACCCCAGTAGTTAAATGAGCCACCTTTTACTACACGTACTGACTGAAATATGAACACAAAAAGGTTGGGTTACAAATATCAAATAAAGAAGATACTAACCGTTAACGGGAGATGCAGAAGACTGTGACACATAGCCCTGCTGTTGCTCATCGTTAAACAATAACGATTGCTTCTGCATAGCTGACATTTTTTTTAATGCAGAGTTGATATAAACTAACGATTACGCCACGTATTTTGTTTGATGTTCCCCTACTTCACTACTTTGAGATTGCAGGTAATGACCTGCAATTTTGATCGTAATTTTAAAATCACGATTCTTTCAACACAAGCTCTGGACAACCTAGATCATAAATGCTAGTCCGGTGTATATATATATATATTCTTCAGAGCCCCCCTCACCTCACCTCACCTTTTATTTGAAAAATTTGTGCTCCTCAGGTTGTTGTTGTTGTTTCAGATTTAGCTACTCAGAACGAAGTGTCCATGTAGCACAGGCTAAGATAAGCCCGTAATCCTCAGGTTGTATTAACACCAATATATTTTTGCTTCTAGAAAGGCGAATAATTAGGGGTGACAAGATAGTGTACAAGTATCCACTTGTACACTATCAAATGACCCAAATGGGCAAATTTGCCCACTGTCACTAAACTCTACATGAATCATCTCGTTGCTATGAGTAGTAGGAATGCAGAACCATCTAGTATACAAAACGTTGTTACATGGTTGGCGACGTTCTGGAAGATCAGTTGGTGTATCATTTTGTGGAATACCAGACGAATATGACATTAAAGACAAGGAGGCATCGTAGATCTTATCATTGGGGAGTTTTTGAAGGACCGGTGATTAAGAGACAGATTTGGATTAACAGATTAAGGAACAATTTGCCCAAATCAAATGGGCAAAACAAAGGAAATATTAATAGGGTATTAAAGGTATCAACACAAGACAGAATATGAAACAATAGATATAAATTGCATAAGTTTAGATTTAGGAAAGACATGGGTAAATATTGGTTCCGTAACATAAGAACAAGGTATCTGCAGAAAGCCTATTGGCCCATACGAGGCAGCGCCTATCTATAACCACCCAATCCCACTCATAAACATGTCCAACCCACGCTTGCAACAATAGAGGGACCCCACCTCCACCATAAGAACATAACATAAGAACAAAGGCAACTGCAGAAGGCCTATTGGCCTATACGAGGCAGCACCTATTTATAACCACCCAATCCCACTCATATACTAGTCCAACCCGCGCTTGAAACAATCGAGGGACCCCACCTCCAGCACGTTGCGCGGTAATTGGTTCCACAAATCAACAACCCTGTTACTGAAGCAGTATTTACCCAAGTCTTTCCTAAATCTTAACTTATCCAATTTATACACATTGTTTCGTGTTCTGTCTTGTGTTGATACTTTTAATACCCTATTAATATCCCCCTTTGTTATGTCCATTCACCCACTTGTAAACCTCTATCATGTCACCCCTAACTCTTCGCCTTTCCAGTGAATGCAACTAAAGCTTTGTTAATTTTTCTTCATATGAAAGATTTCTAATTTGGGGAATTAACTTAGTCATCCTACGCTGGACACGTTCAAGTGAATTTATATCCATTCTATAATATGGCGACCAAAACTGAACTGCATAATCTAAATGGGGCCTAACTAGAGCAAGATAAAGCTTGAGAACAACACCAGGTGTCTTGTTACTAACGCTTCGATTAATAAATCCGAGTGTCCGATTTGCCTTATTACGAACATTTATGCATTGATCCTTTTGTTTTAAATTCTTACTAATCATAACTCCCAGATCCCTTTCGTAATCCGACTTCGCAATCTCAACACCATCTAGCTCGTATCTTGTAACTCTATCATCATTACCTAACCTCAGAACTTTACATTTATCAGCATTAAACTCCTTCTGCCAATTCTTTGACCATTTTAAAACCCTATTTAGATCAACTTGAAGTGATAGTGAGTCCTCCTCCGAATTAATTTCCCTACCGATTTTCGTATCATCGGCAAATTTGCAAATGTTGCTACTCAAACCTGAATCTAAATCATTTATATATATTATAAACAACAAAGGTCCCAGGACAGAGCCTTGAGGCACTCCACTTACAACATTTTCCCACTCTGACTTGATTCCATTTATACTAACTCTCTGTTTCCTTTGGTATAGCCATGCCCTAATCCAGCTTAATATAGCACCCCCAATACCATGAGACTATCTTTTTAATCAGTCTTTCATGTGGCACTGTATCAAAAGCTTTGCTAAAGTCAAGGTACACAACAACACAATCCTTACCACTATCAACTGCCTCAACTATGCTAGAATAAAAAGATAACAAATTTGTTAAACATGAACGGCCATTTATAAAACCATGTTGAGACTCAATTATTAATTTATGTTTTTCAAGATGAAGACGAATTTTATTTGCTATTATAGATTCGAGTAACTTTCCCACAATAGACGTTAGGCTAATTGGTCGATAGTTAGACGCAAGTGATCTATCTCCTTTCTTAAAAACTGGTATCACATTAGCAACTTTCCAAAACTCTGGCACTCTGCCTGACTCTATTGATTTATTAAATATGGTTGACAGTGGGTCACAAAGCTCCTCTTTGCATTCTTTAAGCACCCTGGCAAACACTTCATCCGGCCCTGGGGATTTGTTTGGTTTGAGTTTTACTATTTGTTTAAGAACATCCTCCCTGGTAACTTCTAAACTCGTCAACCTGTCCTCGTCCCCACCCACATAGACTTGTTCAGCTGAAGGCATATTGTTAAGTTCCTCTTTAGTTATCTTGAGATGCTTTCGGGGCTTTTAGTGTCCCCGCGGCCCGGTCCTCGACCAGGCCTCCACCCCCAGGAAGCAGCCCGTGACAGCTGACTAACACCCAGGTACCTATTTTACTGCTAGGTAACAGGGGCATAGGGTGAAAGAAACTCTGCCCATTGTTTCTCGCCGGCGCCTGGGATCGAACCCAGGACCACAGGATCACAAGTCCCGCGTGCTGTCCGCTCGGCCGACCGGCTCCTCCTAGTAAATACAGATACAAAATATTTATTAAAAATACTACTCATCTCTTCATCACTATCTGTTATTTGACCTGTCTCAGTTTTTAATGGACCTATCCTTTCCCTAGTCTTAGTACGATATAACTGAAAAAAACCTTTAGGATTTGTCTCTGCTTGCCCTGCTATGCAAACTTCATAGTTTCTTTTTGCTTTCCTTATCTCTTTTTTAACATTTCTAACCAGTTGTACGAATTCCTGTTCTAAAGTGACCTCCTCATTTTTAATCCTTTTGTACCAAGCTCTCTTTTTACCTATAAGGTTCTTCAAATTCTTTGTTATCCACTTTGGGTCATTAGTATTCGATCTATTCAATTCACATCTTCACAGATGGATCAGTTAATCAAGAAAGAGGTTCTGCTGGGGCAGTAACCCAAACAAACACCTCCAACCACAGGTTTCAAAGAGTTGGCAACAGTAGAAACTCCAGCCCTAGATAAATACTAAAAAGAAATGTTTTCCCGGCAGTGATTTATCTGGTAAGAATCAGTGAGAAATTCGCCTCCAGTAGTAGTCTCCAGAAATTCGCCTCCAGAAATGAAATGTATGCTCGTGATGGGGTGCATCTATCGAGAGCTGGGGTTGTTGCTGTTGCGAACTCGCTAGAAGAAGTGGTTAGAGGTGTTTGTTTGGGTTTAAACTGTTAGTAGATAGAGGTATGGGAATTGATTTGGAGGAAGGAGGTAATAAAAGTATGTGTTTGTGGGAGAAAGGAATTGGCAAAACGATCAGGGAAAGAGAAGGTCCGCAAAATAACAATTCACTTAGGGTATATTACACTAACAGTAGAAGTCTAAAAAATAAAATTAACGAATTAAATGCTCTTGTCTGCACAGAAAAAATAGATATTATTGCACTTACCGAAACGTGGATGAATGTAGAAAATAGAGAACTATTAGCTGAATATCAAATATATGGATTTAAACTATTTCACACAGATAGATATATTAGACGAGGAGGTGGAGTAGCCATATATGTTAGGGACAATTTGAAATGTAGTCTCAAAGAGGGAATCAAAACAGAGCCACACACAGAAACTATTTGGATTGAATTAAACGAAAAAGCTAATAATATTATAATAGGAGTAATATATAGGCCACCAAATTTAGACAGAATGGAAGCAAAGCATCTATGGGATGAAATATCTAGAGCATCTAGATCTAACAGTATTTATGTCATGGGTGACTATAATTTTAGCGGAATAAACTGGTTGAACAAAACAGGGAATAGTGAAGCAGAAGATTTTCTAGAATTAATTGACGATTGCTTTCTTACGCAACACATTAAGGAACCAACACGGGAAAATAATATTTTAGATTTAGTGTTAACTAACAGGGAAACGCAAATTAATGACATCGAAATAGGGAGTGAGCTAGGGAGCAGTGATCACAAAGAAATCAGATTTAGCATAGAATGGAATAGACCAGTAGGAGAAAATTCTGTTAAAGTGCCAGATTTTCGAAAAGCTGATTTTAATAGCCTAAGAAATTTTTTGGGTCAAATTGATTGGAAAGGCTTGGGTATGGGGTGTGGGCCGGTCTTGGAGCGAGACATGAACCCAGCGATAGGTGACTTAAATGGGGATTTCGATGTGGATTCAATATATAACTTATTTAAGAATATTCTAAACAAAGCACAGGAACGTAGTATACCATACAAATTGAATAGATCGTATACTAATGACCCAAAGTGGATAACAAAGAATTTGAAGAACCTTATAGGTAAAAAGAGAGCTTGGTACAAAAGGATTAAAAATGGGGAGGTCACTTTAGAACAGGAATTCGTACAACTGGTTAGAAATGTTAAAAAAGAGATAAGGAAAGCAAAAAGGAACTATGAAGTTCGCATAGCAGGGCAAGCAAAGACAAATCCTAAAGGGTTTTTTCAGTTATATCGTACTAAGACTAGGGAAAGGATAGGTCCATTAAAAACTGAGACTGGTCAAATAACAGATAGTGATGAAGAGATCAGTAGTATTTTTAATAAATATTTTGTATCTGTATTTACTAAAGAGGAACTTAACAATATGCCTTCAGCCGAACAAGTCTATGTGGGTGGGGACGAGGACAGGTTGACGAGTTTAGCAGTTACCAGGGAGGATGTTCTTAAACAAATAGTAAAACTCAAACCAAACAAATCCCCAGGGCCGGATGAAGTGTTTGCCAGGGTGCTTAAAGAATGCAAAGAGGAGCTTTGTGACCCACTGTCAACCATATTTAATAAATCAATAGAGTCAGGCAGAGTGCCAGAGTTTTGGAAAGTTGCTAATGTGATACCAGTTTTTAAGAAAGGAGATAGATCACTTGCGTCTAACTATCGACCAATTAGCCTAACGTCTATTGTGGGAAAGTTACTCGAATCTATAATAGCAAATAAAATTCGTCTTCATCTTGAAAAACATAAATTAATAATTGAGTCGCAACATGGTTTTATAAATGGCCGTTCATGTTTAACAAATTTGTTATCTTTTTATTCTAGCATTGTTGAGGCAGTTGATAGTGGTAAGGATTGCGATGTTGTATACCTTGACTTTAGCAAAGCTTTTGATACAGTGCCACATGAAAGACTGATTAAAAAAATAGAGTCTCATGGTATTGGGGGTGCTATATTAAGCTGGATTAGGGCATGGCTATACCAAAGGAAACAGAGAGTTAGTATAAATGGAATCAAGTCAGAGTGGGAAAATGTTGTAAGTGGAGTGCCTCAAGGCTCTGTCCTGGGACCTCTGTTGTTTATAATATATATAAATGATTTAGATTCAGGTTTGAGTAGCAACATTTGCAAATTTGCCGATGATACGAAAATCGGTAGGGAAATTAATTCGGAGGAGGACTCACTATCACTTCAAGTTGATCTAGATAGGGTTTTGAAATGGTCAAAGGATTGGCAGATGCAGTTTAATGCTGATAAATGTAAAGTTCTGAGGTTAGGTAATGATGATAGAGTTACAAGATACGAGCTAGATGGTGTTGTGATTGCGAAGTCGGATTGCGAAAGGGATCTGGGAGTTATGATTAGTAAGAATTTAAAACAAAAGGATCAATGCATAAATGTTCGTAATAAGGCAAATCGGACACTTGGATTTATTAATCGCAGCGTTAGTAACAAGACACCTGGTGTGGTTCTCAAGCTATATCTTGCTCTAGTTAGGCCCCATTTAGATTATGCAGTTCAGTTTTGGTCGCCATATTATAGAATGGATATAAATTCACTTGAACGTGTCCAGCGTAGGATGACTAAGTTAATTCCCCAAATTAGAAATCTTTCATATGAAGAAAGATTAACAAAGCTTAAGTTGCATTCACTGGAAAGGCGAAGAGTTAGGGGTGACATGATAGAGGTTTACAAGTGGATGAATGGACATAACCGGGGGGATATTAATAGGGTATTAAAAGTATCAACACAGGACAGAACACGAAACAATGGATATAAATTGGATAAGTTTAGATTTAGGAAAGACTTGGGTAAATACTGGTTCAGTAACAGGGTTGTTGATTTGTGGAACCAATTGCCGCGTAACATTGTGGAGGTGGGGTCCCTCGATTGTTTCAAGCACGGGTTGGACAAGTATATGAGTGGGATTGGGTGGTTATAGAATAGGAGCTGCCTCGTATGGGCCAATAGGCCTTCTGCAGTTACCTTTGTTCTTATGTTCTTATGTTCTTAGTCGGTCCCAACATTCTGGATCCAGGATCTTCACTAACTCCACGATTTCCGTGGTCCGTAAGTTAAAAAAAGAGGGGGGGGGGGGATTTCGATATGAATTCAAAATATAACTTAATTAAAAATATTTTTGGAAGTAGCACCCCTTGATTGTTGCAATTGTAGGTATGATATACATATACATTAATTAGTAATAATACCAAGCATTAAATAATATTTTTATTTGTAACAATTAAAAATGGAATACAATTAATGGAATTTTATTGGAGCAAATCTATAGACAATTGGAGCTGTTGGAAGCATTTAACAATCATAAGATCTTCTGTGATTATTGGCACTCTGATTATTCCATGGACATTCCGAATATGGATATTCAGTACATTCTTCTGACTGAAGGAACAGTCACAGTAAGAACATGCGTTGCGTTGGTTACCTCTATGGACAAACAGACGTGTGTTTAGGTGTCCTGGCGAAGATGCTTCAGTGTCGCACTCCTGAGAGGCGGCTCGATATCTTTGGCTTTGGCTTAAGTTAGGATATGGTGAAGGACGCATGCTAGCTCTCTTCTTCTTGACTTGGCCAGTTTTGCTGGGCTCACCAAACTCTACATGAATCATCTCGTTGCTATAAGTAGTAGGGATGCTGAACGATCTAGTATACGGAACGTTGTTACATGGTTGGCGACGTTCTGGAAGATCAGTTAGTGTATCATTTTGTGGAATGCCAGACGAATATGACATTAAAGACAAGGAGGCATCGTAGGTCTTATCATTGAACAGCTTATTGAGTCGTAGGGAGTTATTGAAGGGCTGGTGATTAAGGGACAGGTAGTCATCATTGGAATTCCGTGTGAGCCCCATTGAGACATTGTTGAACTGGTCACAGAGTGTCTCACGGGGTGATGTTATCTTACCGAATACGTTGACGACGTCACGTGATTCATCTGTTTAAAAAAAAAATTCATTATAACATTACTAATTTCAATTTAAACAATGCAAATTAAATATCGCGTTTCGTATGAGATAAACGATTAGGATCTGTAAAGATACACAAAGTTCTAGAATATTGATTCAAGGATTTTAGTTGCGGGGGGGGGGGGGGAGTGGTCAATGATCACTGAAACAAATATCAGGTAAATGAGGTGGATTTAACTAAGATGTTAAAACAGGTTATCGTTAAATAACTTTTATTCAAAATATAGAATTCAGAAAGATAAAAGTAAAAATCAAGACCGAAAATTTATACATTTTTTGTGAAGCAATGGATTGACTTATATCAGCGTTCTGGTGATTCCCAAGCACCTACGTTAAGCGAATCGGCCATGACGGATTAATCCAGAACTCAGATATCACTGGGAGGTTCTGGAGGCCCTGAACAAGGATATTACAGTCAAACCGCCCTCACTCTGGCCTGCGATAATGGTGGTTAACTTATACACTAATAGTGATACACTAACTGATCTTCCAGAACGTCGCCAACCATGTAACAACGTTCCGTATACTAGATCGTTCAGCATCCCTACTACTTATATATATACGATCTGATCACTCAGATCAGAGTGTATTTTCATTTCAGAATTATTGAAATTAAATACTGTAGGTGGCATGCAACTGAAAACCCCAGTAGGTAAATGAGCCACCTTTTACTACACGTACTGACTGAAATGAACACAAAAAGGTTGGGTTACCAATATCAAATATAGAAGATACTAACCGTTAACGGGAGATGCAGAAGACTGTGACACATAGCCCTGCTGTTGCTCATCGTTAAACAATAACGATTGCTTCTGCATAGCTGACATTTTTTTTAATGCAGAGTTGATATAAACTAACGATTACGCCACGTATTTTGTTTGATGTTCCCCTACTTCACTACTTTGAGATTGCAGGTAATGACTCGTAATTTTAAAATCACGATTCTTTCAACACAAGCTCTGAACAACCTAGATCATAAATGCTAGTCCGGTGTATATATATATATTCTTCAGAGCCCCCCTCACCTCACCTCACCTTTTATTTGAAAAATTTGTGCTCCTCAGGTTGTTGTTTCAGATTTAGCTACTCAGAACGAAGTGTCTATGTAGCACAGGCTAAGATAAGCCCGTAATCCTCAGGTTGTATTAACACCAATATATTTTTGCTTCTAGAAAGGCGAAGAATTAGGGGTGACAAGATAGTGTACAAGTATCCACTTGTACACTATCAAATGACCCAAATGGGCAAATTTGCCCACTGTCACCAAACTCTACATGAATCATCTCGTTGCTATGAGTAGTAGGAATGCAGAACCATCTAGTATACAAAACGTTGTTACATGGTTGACGACGTTCTGGAAGATCAGTTGGTGTATCATTTTGTGGAATACCAGACGAATATGACATTAAAGACAAGGAGGCATCGTAGATCTTATCATTGAACAGCTTATCGAGTCGTAGGGAGTTTTTGAAGGACCGGTGATTAAGAGACAGATTTGGATTAACAGATTAAGGAACAATTTGCCCAAATCAAATGGGCAAAACAAAGGAAATATTAATAGGGTATTAAAGGTATCAACACAAGACAGAATATGAAACAATAGATATAAATTGCATAAGTTTAGATTTAGGAAAGACATGGGTAAATATTGGTTCCGTAACATAAGAACAAGGTAACTGCAGAAAGCCTATTGGCCCATACGAGGCAGCGCCTATCTATAACCACCCAATCCCACTCATAAACATGTCCAACCCACGCTTGCAACAATAGAGGGACCCCACCTCCACCATAAGAACATAACATAAGAACAAAGGCAACTGCAGAAGGCCTATTGGCCTATACGAGGCAGCACCTATTTATAACCACCAAACCCCACTCATATACTTGTCCAACCCGCGCTTGAAACAATCGAGGGACCCCACCTCCAGCACGTTGCGCGGTAATTGGTTCCACAAATCAACAACCCTATTACTGAAGCAGTATTTACCCAAGTCTTTCCTAAATCTTAACTTATCCAATTTATACACATTGTTTCGTGTTCTGTCTTGTGTTGATACTTTTAATACCGTATTAATATCCCTCTTTGTTATGTCCATTCACCCACTTGTAAACCTCTATCATGTCACCCCTAACTCTTCGCCTTTCCAGTGAATGCAACTAAAGCTTTGTTAATCTTTCTTCATATGAATGATTTCTAATTTGGGGAATTAACTTAGTCATCCTACGCTGGACACGTTCAAGTGAATTTATATCCATTCTATAATATGGCGACCAAAACTGAACTGCATAATCTAAATGGGGCCTAACTAGAGCAAGATAAAGCTTGAGAACCACACCAGGTGTCTTGTTACTAATGCTTCGATTAATAAATCCGAGTGTCCGATTTGCCTTAATACGAACATTTATGCATTGATCCTTTTGTTTTAAATTCTTACTAATCATAACTCCCAGATCCCTTTCGCAATCCGACTTCGCAATCTCCATCTAGCTCGTATCTTGTAACTCTATCATCATTACCTAACCTCAGAACTTAACATTTATCAGCATTAAACTGCATCTGCCAATTCTTTGACCATTTTAAAACCCTATTTAGATCAACTTGAAGTGATAGTGAGTCCTCCTCTGAATTAATTTCCCTACCGATTTTCGTATCATCGGCAAATTTGCAAATATTGCTACTCAAACCTGAATCTAAATCATTTATATATATTATAAACAACAGAGGTCCCAGCACAGAGCCTTGAGGCACTCCACTTACAACATTTTCCCACTCTGACTTGATTCTATTTATACTAACTCTCTGTTTCCTTTGGTATAGCCATGCCCTAATCCAGCTTAATATAGCACCCCCAATACCATGAGACTATCTTTTTAATCAGTCTTTCATGTGGCACTGTATCAAAAGCTTTGCTATAGTCAAGGTACACAACAACACAATCCTTACCACTATCAACTGCCTCAACTATGCTAGAATAAAAAGATAACAAATTTGTTAAACATGAACGGCCATTTATAAAACCATGTTGAGACTCAATTATTAATTTATGTTTTTCAAGATGAAGACGAATTTTATTTGCTATTATAGATTCGAGTAACTTTCCCACAATAGACGTTAGGCTAATTGGTCGATAGTTAGACGCAAGTGATCTATCTTCTTTCTTAAAAACTGGTATCACATTAGCAACTTTCCAAAACTCTGGCACTCTGCCTGACTCTATTGATTTATTAAATATGGTTGACAGTGGGTCACAAAGCTCCTCTTTGCATTCTTTAAGCACCCTGGCAAACACTTCATCCGGCCCTGGGGATTTGTTTGGTTTGAGTTTTACTATTTGTTTAAGAACATCCTCCCTGGTAACTTCTAAACTCGTCAACCTGTCCTCGTCCCCACCCACATAGACTTCTTCGGCTGAAGGCATATTGTTAAGTTCCTCTTTAGTAAATACAGATACAAAATATTTATTAAAAATACTACTCATCTCTTCATCACTATCTGTTATTTGACCTGTCTCAGTTTTTAATGGACCTATCCTTTCCCTAGTCTTAGTACGATATAACTGAAAAAAACCTTTAGGATTTGTCTCTGCTTGCCCTGCTATGCAAACTTCATAGTTTCTTTTTGCTTTCCTTATCTCTTTTTTAACATTTCTAACCAGTTGTACGAATTTCTGTTCTAAAGTGACCTCCTCATTTTTAATCCTTTTGTACCAAGCTCTCTTTTTACCTATAAGGTTCTTCAAATTCTTTGTTATCCACTTTGGGTCATTAGTATTCGATCTATTCAATTCACATCTTCACAGATGGATCAGTTAATCAAGAAAGAGGTTCTGCTGGGGCAGTAACCCAAACAAACACCTCCAACCACAGGTTTCAAAGAGTTGGCAACAGTAGAAACTCCAGCCCTAGATAAATACTAAAAAGAAATGTTTTCCCGGCAGTGATTTATCTGGTAAGAATCAGTGAGAAATTCGCCTCCAGTAGTAGTCGGTCCCAACATTCTGGATCCAGGATCTTCACTAACTCCACGATTTCCGTGGTCCGTAAGTTAAAAAAAGAGGGGGGGGGGGGGATTTCGATATGAATTCAAAATATAACTTAATTAAAAATATTTTTGGAAGTAGCACCCCTTGATTGTTGCAATTGTAGGTATGATATACATATACATTAATTAGTAATAATACCAAGCATTAAATAATATTTTTATTTGTAACAATTAAAAATGGAATACAATTAATGGAATTTTATTGGAGCTAATCTATAGACAATTGGAGCTGTTGGAAGCATTTAACAATCATAAGATCTTCTGTGATTATTGGCACTCTGATTATTCCATGGACATTCCGAATATGGATATTCAGTACATTCTTCTGACTGAAGGAACAGTCACAGTAAGAACATGCGTTGCGTTGGTTACCTCTATGGACAAACAGACGTGTGTTTAGGTGTCCTGGCGAAGATGCTTCAGTGTCGCACTCCTGAGAGGCGGCTCGATATCTTTGGCTTTGGCTTAAGTTAGGATATGGTGAAGGACGCATGCTAGCTCTCTTCTTCTTGACTTGGCCAGTTTTGCTGGGCTCACCAAACTCTACATGAATCATCTCGTTGCTATAAGTAGTAGGGATGCTGAACGATCTAGTATACGGAACGTTGTTACATGGTTGGCGACGTTCTGGAAGATCAGTTAGTGTATCATTTTGTGGAATGCCAGACGAATATGACATTAAAGACAAGGAGGCATCGTAGGTCTTATCATTGAACAGCTTATTGAGTCGTAGGGAGTTATTGAAGGGCTGGTGATTAAGGGACAGGTAGTCATCATTGGAATTCCGTGTGAGCCCCATTGAGACATTGTTGAACTGGTCACAGAGTGTCTCACGGGGTGATGTTATCTTACCGAATACGTTGACGACGTCACGTGATTCATCTGTTTAAAAAAAAAAATTCATTATAACATTACTAATTTCAATTTAAACAATGCAAATTAAATATCGCGTTTCGTATGAGATAAACGATTAGGATCTGTATAGATACACAAAGTTCTAGAATATTGATTCAAGGATTTTAGTTGCGGGGGGGGGGGGAGTGGTCAATGATCACTGAAACAAATATCAGGTAAATGAGGTGGATTTAACTAAGATGTTAAAACAGGTTATCGTTAAATAACTTTTATTCAAAATATAGAATTCAGAAAGATAAAAGTAAAAATCAAGACCGAAAATTTATACATTTTTTGTGAAGCAATGGATTGACTTATATCAGCGTTCTGGTGATTCCCAAGCACCTACGTTAAGCGAATCGGCCATGACGGATTAATCCAGAACTCAGATATCACTGGGAGGTTCTGGAGGCCCTGAACAAGGATATTACAGTCAAACCGCCCTCACTCTGGCCTGCGATAATGGTGGTTACACTCTTACGTGTCACTCAGATCAGAGTGTATTTTCATTTCAGAATTATTGAAATTAAATACTGTAGGTGGCATGCAACTGAAAACCCCAGTAGTTAAATGAGCCACCTTTTACTACACGTACTGACTGAAATATGAACACAAAAAGGTTGGGTTACCAATATCAAATAAAGAAGATACTAACCGTTAACGGGAGATGCAGAAGACTGTGACACATAGCCCTGCTGTTGCTCATCGTTAAACAATAACGATTGCTTCTGCATAGCTGACATTTTTTTTAATGCAGAGTTGATATAAACTAACGATTACGCCACGTATTTTGTTTGATGTTCCCCTGCTTCACTACTTTGAGATTGCAGGTAATGACTTGTAATTTTTAAATCACGATTCTTTCAATACAAGCTCTGGACAACCTAGATCATAAATGCTAGTCCGGTGTATATATATATATTCTTCAGAGCCCCCCTCACCTCACCTCACCTTTTATTTGAAAAATTTGTGCTCCTCAGGTTGTTATTGTTGTTTCAGATTTAGAAGTGTCCATGTAGCACAGGCTAAGATAAGCCCGTAATCCTCAGGTTGTATTAACACCAATATATTTTTGCTTCTAGAAAGGCGAAGAATTAGGGGTGACAAGATAGTGTACAAGTATCCACTTGTACACTATCAAATGACCCAAATGGGCAAATTTGCCCACTGTCACCAAACTCTACATGAATCATCTCGTTGCTATGAGTAGTAGGAATGCAGAACCATCTAGTATACAAAACGTTGTTACATGGTTGGCGACGTTCTGGAAGATCAGTTGGTGTATCATTTTGTGGAATACCAGACGAATATGACATTAAAGACAAGGAGGCATCGTAGATCTTATCATTGAACAGCTTATCGAGTCGTAGGGAGTTTTTGAAGGACCGGTGATTAAGAGACAGATTTGGATTAACAGATTAAGGAACAATTTGCCCAAATCAAATGGGCAAAACAAAGGAAATATTAATAGGGTATTAAAGGTATCAACTCAAGACAGAATATGAAACAATAGATATAAATTGCATAAGTTTAGATTTAGGAAAGACATGGGTAAATATTGGTTCCGTAACATAAGAACAAGGTAACTGCAGAAAGCCTATTGGCCCATACGAGGCAGCGCCTATCTATAACCACCCAATCCCACTCATAAACATGTCCAACCCACGCTTGCAACAATAGAGGGACCCCACCTCCACCATAAGAATATAACATAAGAACAAAGGCAACTGCAGAAGGCCTATTGGCCTATACGAGGCAAAACCTATTTATAACCACCCAATCCCACTCATATAAGAACATAAGAACAAAGGTAACTGCAGAAGGCCTATTGGCCCATACGAGGCAGCTCCTATTCTATAACCACCCAATCCCACTCATATACTTGTCCAACCCGTGCTTGAAACAATCGAGGGACCCCACCTCCACAATGTTACGCGGCAATTGGTTCCACAAATCAACAACCCTGTTACTGAACCAGTATTTACCCAAGTCTTTCCTAAATCTAAACTTATCCAATTTATATCCATTGTTTCGTGTTCTGTCCTGTGTTGATACTTTTAATACCCTATTAATATCCCCCCGGTTATGTCCATTCATCCACTTGTAAACCTCTATCATGTCACCCCTAACTCTTCGCCTTTCCAGTGAATGCAACTTAAGCTTTGTTAATCTTTCTTCATATGAAAGATTTCTAATTTGGGGAATTAACTTAGTCATCCTACGCTGGACACGTTCAAGTGAATTTATATCCATTCTATAATATGGCGACCAAAACTGAACTGCATAATCTAAATGGGGCCTAACTAGAGCAAGATATAGCTTGAGAACCACACCAGGTGTCTTGTTACTAACGCTGCGATTAATAAATCCAAGTGTCCGATTTGCCTTATTACGAACATTTATGCATTGATCCTTTTGTTTTAAATTCTTACTAATCATAACTCCCAGATCCCTTTCGCAATCCGACTTCGCAATCACAACACCATCTAGCTCGTATCTTGTAACTCTATCATCATTACCTAACCTCAGAACTTTACATTTATCAGCATTAAACTGCATCTGCCAATCCTTTGACCATTTCAAAACCCTATTTAGATCAACTTGAAGTGATAGTGAGTCCTCCTCCGAATTAATTTCCCTACCGATTTTCGTATCATCGGCAAATTTGCAAATGTTGCTACTCAAACCTGAATCTAAATCATTTATATATATTATAAACAACAAAGGTCCCAGGACAGAGCCTTGAGGCACTCCACTTACAACATTTTCCCACTCTGACTTGATTCCATTTACATAAGAACATAAGAACAAAGGTAACTGCAAAAGGCCTATTGGCCCATACGAGGCAGCTCCTATTCTATAACCACCCAATCCCACTCATATACTTGTCCAACCCGTGCTTGAAACAATCGAGGGACCCCACCTCCACAATGTTACGCGGCAATTGGTTCCACAAATCAACAACCCTGTTACTGAACCAGTATTTACCCAAGTCTTTCCTAAATCTAAACTTATCCAATTTATACCCATTGTTTCGTGTTCTGTCCTGTGTTGATACTTTTAATACCCTACCAATATCCCCCCGGTTATGTCCATTCATCCACTTGTAAACCTCTATCATGTCACCCCTAACTCTTCGCCTTTCGAGTGAATGCAACTTAAGCTGGCCGTTAAGTTACCTTTGTTCTTATGTTCTTATGTTCTTAACATTTGCAAATTTGCCGATGATACGAAAATCGGTAGGGAAATTAATTCGGAGGAGGACTCACTATCACTTCAAGTTGATGTAGATAGGGTTTTGAAATGGTCAAAGGATTGGCAGATGCAGTTTAATGCTGATAAATGTAAAGTTCTGAGGTTAGGTAATGATGATAGAGTTACAAGATACGAGCTAGATGGTGTTGTGATTGCGAAGTCGGATTGCGAAAGGGATCTGGGAGTTATGATTAGTAAGAATTTAAAACAAAAGGATCAATGCATAAATGTTCGTAATAAGGCAAATCGGACACTTGGATTTATTAATCGCAGCGTTAGTAACAAGACACCTGGTGTGGTTCTCAAGCTATATCTTGCTCTAGTTAGGCCCCATTTAGATTATGCAGTTCAGTTTTGGTCGCCATATTATAGAATGGATATAAATTCACTTGAACGTGTCCAGCGTAGGATGACTAAGTTAATTCCCCAAATTAGAAATCTTTCATATGAAGAAAGATTAACAAAGCTTAAGTTGCATTCACTCGAAAGGCGAAGAGTTAGGGGTGACATGATAGAGGTTTACAAGTGGATGAATGGACATAACCGGGGGGATATTAATAGGGTATTAAAAGTATAAACACAGGACAGAAACACGAAACAATGGATATAAATTGGATAAGTTTAGATTTAGGAAAGACTTGGGTAAATACTGGTTCAGTAACAGGGTTGTTGATTTGTGGAACCAATTGCCGCGTAACATTGTGGAGGTGGGGTCCCTCGATTGTTTCAAGCACGGGTTGGACAAGTATATGAGTGGGATTGGGTGGTTATAGAATAGGAGCTGCCTCGTATGGGCCAATAGGCCTTCTGCAGTTACCTTTGTTCTTATGTTCTTAACACAATCCTTACCACTATCAACTGCCTCAACTATGCTAGAATAAAAAGATAACAAATTTGTTAAACATGAACGGCCATTTATAAAACCATGTTGAGACTCAATTATTAATTTATGTTTTTCAAGATGAAGACGAATTTTATTTGCTATTATAGATTCGAGTAACTTTCCCACAATAGACGTTAGGCTAATTGGTCGATAGTTAGACGCAAGTGATCTATCTCCTTTCTTAAAAACTGGTATCACATTAGCAACTTTCCAAAACTCTGGCACTCTGCCTGACTCTATTGATTTATTAAATATGGTTGACAGTGGGTCACAAAGCTCCTCTTTGCATTCTTTAAGCAAACTGGCAAACACTTCATCCGGCCCTGGGGATTTGTTTGGTTTGAGTTTTACTATTTGTTTAAGAACATCCTCCCTGGTAACTGCTAAACTCGTCAACCTGTCCTCGTCCCCACCCACATAGACTTGTTCGGCTGAAGCAACCCGTTCTCACACAAGACAGCACATATATGACTTAATGCTTAAAGTCAATATGTTGAATATGAATTAGTAAATATGTGATATATTCCCAGTTACTTTTTTTTCCAAGGCCCAAACTCTTCCTCACGTACCAACTTGCGTCTCACAGTACCCGTCCGTCAACCTAGATAGCAGAATAGTCGTGATTGGTTCAATTATAAGGAAAATTGTACTTTTCAGGTCCCACATGGGTTGTGAAATTTACCTACTATTGTCCATGCTCTTAGAATATTATAGATCAGCTACTTCCTATTGAAGGTTCGTAGTTTTGTTTTGAGAAATATTAGTTGTTCTTAGTAAATTATAATAAGCACTAAAAATTATTACATAGAATAACAGTCCTTCACCAATCAATATTATATACCATAGTTGGTGCTTTACAAATCTTTAAAGGATGTTTTGTAGGAACGCTAACAGAAAACGATGGTTCATTGGAATGTCTATGGGGTAAACTACTCTAAACAGGATGGTATTGTGTCTACTATACCAACTACAGGATCGGTATATTGTCCACTACCACCTGTTAGGTGAGTAAGGGGTGCAATACCACCCACAGGATGGGTATGAGGGTCACATCCACCCAGAGGATGAGTATGGGGATCACATCCACCCACAGGAAGGGTATGGGGTCCAATACCACCCACAGGATGAGTATGGCGTCCACTACAACCCACAGGATGGGTATGGGGCTCCAACCACCCATAGAATGGGTATGGGGCTCCAACCAACCCATAAAATGGGTATGGGGTCCAATAACACCCACTGGATGTGTAGTATGGCGTCCATTGCCGCGCGTCGAGCTCGAAACCGCAGCATTCATCTCAGAACCATGCCTATTTCACGCAGATTCCTTAATAAACCAAAAAGTTTTATATGTCACAAGAAAGATAGAAATATAAGCTTCATTCTAAATACCTTACCATGGGGCATATTTAAATTTAAACCGAAGATACGTGTACTTTTATAATAGCCGACCCCCGACCCGGACAGATCGATCGACCAGAGCAACTCTCTCTCAGAAACAATGGTTTATTTCACGTGAATTCGTTAGTAAAGATATATGTTTTATATGTCTCAAGAAAGACAGACATATAAGCTTCACTTTAAACACTTTACTATAGACATATTTAAATTCTAATGAAGATTATTGTATTTTAAAATTACGGAGCTCCCCACCCCGTACAGACTGAACGACAGAGCAACTCTCTCTCCGATCAATGTTTATTTCACGGTAAATTCGTTAATAAACACAATGTTTTATAAGTCTTAAGAGCAAGATAGAACTAAGAGCTTCATTTTAAATACATTACCAATAGACATATTTATAGCTCAAGTGAAGGATACATATGTTTTTATAGTATGCGCTCAGTAGCTTGTCCGGGCATGGAGTTGGCAGACGCCCTACGCACTTGCCGATATATTGTAATAATTACACAAAGAGACGCTAATAAAGCCTAAAATCTTATATGGCCTCCAGAAAGACCGATATTATGAACATTATTATAATTGCAACCAAATGAAAATATATCATGTTCGAGAACAAAGATATATCATTTTAAATTAAGTTTCGACTCTCTCTCGCGGGGTGAGAGAGAGGGGGCGACTCTCGCCCCATCTATTGGAGATTCTGTGCACTAAATACCCAAAGCTACTCAAAAAAGCCCCCCCTTCCTAGGCTTATTTTAAGTAATGAAAGTAATTATGGTATAGTTACTCACTATAATGTGGGTGGCTGAATGCTAGAACATGTAGAAAACACTATACTTAACTCGAAAACTGAATCATAATTTCAGTATGAAATAAGTAAGGGGCATCAAAGGAAGTCGATGGTCCAAGCAGCAATGTTGTGGTAGGCGACTTATCCAAGATATATCGTTGTTTGGAAAGTGTTTGTTGGCATATCCAGTTGTCGCACTTCTCTGCTCAAATTATCACAAATTTAAATTATAATGTTAACAAGTAGAATACGTATTTTTAATAAAATCTAACATAACTAGCCAGAAAACATTTAACATTAATTAAAAAATATATGTTTGGAAGTTAAATCGACTTCATAGGACAATGGTTTTGTTATATATACTCGTTATTCGTTGACATGCGTTCGCTACTTAAACTACCATGTACTGTACTTATGTAAAATCTCCCATGTCTCTTCGCTCATCTCACCGAACCCTACAGGCTCTGTGATATATTGTTTAATTAATTGAGATTCACAAATAAAGCTAATAATTGTATATGTTATCAAAAAGGCAGAGCTTAGTTTAGTTCATTTATTATGCACTCCATACCCATCCTATGGACGATAGTGGAGTGTTACAGAGGCACATAATGGGCTCAGGGAATGAGCCCCACAATTCATATAGCCAAGCAAGTTATAATCTTGATAAGCTAGTTACAAAAGTCAATACACATTGTCACATCAACAATGGGCTCGAGACCGACCACAAGTACAGTTTATAATTTAAGCAACTGATTTATATGGAGGGCTAGTGTCACAATTGATATGTTTATCCTACACATAACCCCCTCTCCCCCATCCAATGGGCAGGGTGGATAGGTTACAATCAAGTTTTTTTTTTGCGTTTTATTCAGAGATTAGGTCTTATTAGGTGAGGAAAGATATTCATATTTTAAAGAAGGTTTCTTGGCTCTCCATTTGTAACAAACTTACACATTGATGGAAAATATACAACCTTTTGAAAATCAATATTAGTTTGATCTAGATATTGTAATTAACGAAAGTATTTATGTCATCAGAAAGGTAGAAATATAGGATACATTTAAAATCCTTTGTCATAAATATAACTGAAGTGAAAACGAAGATATATGCGTTTTGATAGTTACTTGATGGCTTGCTCTGAGAGTGTGAAGCCCTGCACACCAGCCAATAAATTGTATAATTAGTTTCCATATATTTTAATTAATCTTAAAAATCTATATGTCAGAAGAAAGGAAGATGTAGTCGTTAATGTGACAACATTTAAAAATATATATCTTAAGTTAAATAAATAATACCACCTTATCGCCGGTGTCCGGACACATGAAAATTACCTAGGTATCAGTATCCAGCCAGGCGGGGATCACAGGCTGCACAATACTGATAAATTATATAATGCACTACTTGTGGTCGATCTCGAACCCATTTATGATTTGACGACTTATAGTGAATTTTGTAACTAGCTCATTAAGATTGTATCTTGCTTAGCTAAATGAATTGTGGGGTTCGGTCCATTCATTTTCTTTCTTTATTATGCACCCCATAATACCCATCCTGTGGGCGGTGGTGTAAAGGATTACAGAGGCACATAATCGGTTCAGGAACTGAACCCTCTAGTTCGTTTAGCTAAGCAAATAACAATCTTTTGACGCTAGTTACAAAATTATTAATGTACACATACTTATGCATACATGTACATATACATACGTATACATATATAAATACACATACATATTTAATCACCCACACAAATACACACATCAGTAATTTTTTGTGTCACAAGTGATTCAACAAGAGGCTCACAACAGTCACTATACAAGGCACTTTACATCTATGAGGAGTCGCACAGTTACTAGTCTAGCTCCACACCCACCCAACTGGGCGGCAGCTTTACAGTCATGTGCTCCACACCCACCCAACTGGGCGGCAGCTTTACAGTTACCTGGTGTTATTCTTCACCTATATCTTTTTCTGGTTAATCCCTATTTACATTATGCAGTTCAGGTTTCGTCGCCATACTATAGTTTTTAGTTTAGTTAATTTATCACATAATGGGTTCAGGGACTGAACACACAATTTATTTATCTAAGCAAGTTACAATCTTGAGGAGCTAGCCACAAAATTCATAACACATCGTCACATCAACAACATGTGTTCGAGATCGACCACAAGTACAGTTTCTAAATTAAGCAAATGCTATATGTGGAGAGCTAGTGTCACAATTGATATGTTTGTCCTGCACATTTCCACAGTAGTTTGCTTGGGTTTGCTTGGGTACATAGACAAGAGACTGAACTTCAGCACCCACATACAACACATAAAGGGATGCTCTGAGAGAGAGAGAGAGAGGGAGAGTAAAAATATCCACTGAGGTCTGATTAAGTCCTTTTGGGGACCTTAATCATTAGGACGTTCAATGATTAACGCAAAGTGAGGCGTATTCAGATGGTATATTGACAACATTCAGCATATCTCATAATGACCTAGTAGTACTTGGTGCACAAATACCTTTTCCAAAGGAATCGCAAAACATAATTAAACACAACTGTACCGTACAGTGTTATATATTTATTTCAGTTTGAACAATTTTTAACATTAAAGGATAAATCCTTTAATTGGTTGAAATTGGTTTTAATATTCGAAATCTAATTTGTTGATGTTAAATAATATAAGGTTCAAATTTATTAAGATACATACTTTAAAAACTATTTCTATTTGAAATTTAAATAACATTAAAAGAGTACAGAATATAACAAATACCGACTATATAAAAGACCTGATAGTTGCAGCACTTAATTATGCTATTGTAACACATTGAAAGTAATAACATTATTTGATTCAGCAAAGCATTTGGTAAGGTTATAATAATAATAATAATAATAATAATAATAATAATAATATAATAATAATAAATAATGTATTAATTAAGTATTTTAAATTATAATTTACAACTTGCTAGCGCACAAGAAACAAATCCACGAATCATCATTACATTCTGTAACACCTACACATGATCCATGGTGCCAAATATTGCAACGTTCACAGCATACCATCAGCTTCAAATCATTTAGCTTTCTGCAAATGCAGTACACTTCCATCGAGCATGACCGGATGATTCGTTTTCTTCTCAGTGTCTGAGCTGCAGGGAATGAGATGAGACACTTTCCTTTAAAGTTCTCTTGAAGATGTTGTCTCATTCTGCATATCATACGAGGTTCACCGGATCTACACCACTTGCAAGTGATGCAGCAAACGCCACAGCATATACCCCACTCATACTTGAGTCCTTGTGTCTGCTGACATTCATTATATTGCATATCAGCTTATCATCCTGGCAATTAGCAAGAGCATACAAGATAACTTCAGTAGATTTGGATGGTAATTTATGCCTGGTGTCGTATATGTTAATTTGTCCAGTTACTCCAATGTTGGAAACGGTGGCCCAGTGACAACCATCAACTTGGATAATTTGAATAAATTCACCAATTGTAACTGGCCAGGAGAGGTCCCGCTACCACGCTGGGTCATGAAGGCCTTCTAGGCTTGGCACAGTTTGTTTGATGAGGTCACATGCAGATTTTATATGAAGGTCAGAGAGCTGTACATTTGTTCCAATGTTCATTATCTCGTCATTTGTTAAATAATTTAACATTGTCGAATGTGAAGCACTGTTATCACTCTCCTTATTGTTGCATTGGTGTGAGGAGTGGCAGTGATTGGTTCAGTTTATTTTTTTTTTTAAATAGGGACATAAATTTGTACTGCAGATACCAGTACAGTTGCACCGTTTCTTTATATATTTTATACTTGGGTTAGCAAGGCGAGACGCTTCTCTTAACGTGATACTGTTGGTATCAAATAGAAATAGTTTTTAAAGTATGTATCTTAATAAATTTGAACCTTATATTATCAACATCAACATATTATATTATTTAACATCAACAAATTAGATTTCGAATGTTAAAACCAATTAAAGGATTTATCCTTTTTAAAGGATTTAATTAAAGGATTTGACACAAAAATCAGTATGAAAATTACCTCGGCTGAGGATATTGAAAAACTTCAAGCTGATATTAATAAAGTTTTCGACTGGGCATCAGAAAATAACATGATGTTTAACAGTGATAAATTCCAGGTACTCAGGTACGGTAAAAATGAGGACCTTAAACATAATACAGAGTACAAAACACAATCAAATGTACCCATAGTAGGAAAACAGCATGTAAGGATTTGGGAATAATAATGTCTGACGACCTAACGTTTAAGGAGCATAACCAAGCAAATATTGCGACAGCCAGAAAAATGATAGGATAGATTACGAGAACTTTCAAATCCAGGGATCCCATCACAATGGTTGTACTCTTCAAGTCACTTGTGTTGTCCCGTCTTGAGTACTGCTCAGTACTCACTTCCCCCTTCAGAGCAGGAGAGATTGCTGAAATAGAGGGAATACAGAGAACATATACGGCACGCATAGACGCAATAAAGCACCTAAATTATTGGGATCGTCTCAAAGCCCTCCAAATGTACTCACTAGAAAGAAGACGAGAGAGATATCAAATAATATACACCTGGAAGATACTGGAGGGCCAAGTACCAAATCTACACAGTAAAATAACAACGTACTGGAGTGAACGATATGGAAGAAAATGTAGAATAGAACCAGTGAAGAGCAGAGGTGCCATAGGCACAATCAGAGAACACTGTATAAACATCAGAGGTCCGCGGTTGTTCAACGTCCTCCCAGCAAGCATAAGAAATATTGCCGGAACAACCGGGGACATTTTCAAGAGGAAACTAGATTTATTCCTCCAAGGAGTGCCGGACCAACCGGGCTGTGGTGGGTATGTGGGCCTGCGGGCCGCTCCAAGCAACAGCCTAGTGGACCAAACTCTCACAAGTCAAGCCTGGCCTCGGGCCGGGCTTGGGGAGTAGAAGAACTCCCAGAACCCCATCAACCAGGTATCCTTTAATGTTAAAAATTGTTCAAATTGAAATAAATATATAACACTGTACAGTACAGTTGTGTTTGCCTGCCACAGCCTTGAGAGCACGGAGCCTCTCTCTACATTGGCGACCCAGTCTGGCTAAACATTGCGGTACAGTAGAACCTCAAGACCAAGGTATTTGTATCTGGTAACTAGTCGAGCAGAGAGCCATCATCCAACTGCATTTTGCGATCGGCCCCACCCCGTCTGGGTGGGTGTCGGTTCAGGATCTTTGTTTTCTCTACTGAGATGACTAAGCATAGTTCCTGACATGTGGACAATACAGAGTTCAGAACATTTTGGGTGTTGGTATACCCATTGGTGTGGATCAGTATATCATCCACATAGCTAATGATGTGTTCGCTGGACCTTCTAGTTACAAAGTTTAAAAGTGCACTGATTAACACATTGAACAGAGTAGGACTGAGGACACCTCCCTGTGGAGTGCCAAGTTCAAAAAAATCTCGTTACACTCCTATGCCCATGGAACAGTACAGATGACTTCCTGTTGGATAGATAGCCTCTTATCCACCGTAGAAGCCATCCTCCAACATTTATTTTAGCAAGTTCTCTCAGAATGACGTGTGGGTTAGCAATGTCAAAGGCTGACTTAAGATCTAGGAAAGTGGTGTATGACCTATCAGTATGCAGGGTGAGGAATGTGGTAATACAGTGATGTACACTCTTTCCATGCATAAAGCCATATATCTGGGGAGACAACATATTAATAATTTTGTAAAGGAGACGGTTGAGAACCATCCTCTCAAGACACTTATAGACAACTAGTGAGGGAGATTGGGCGAAAAGCACTCGGCTGGTGAGGTTTAGGAATGGGAATAATAACACTGTTGGTCCATGACTTAGGAAGCTCCCCAGTTACATAGCTCATATTATACAATTGAAGAAAGGTATTCCCTGGAACTAGCAGAAGCATATGCAGTATGCCGTCAGTAACTCCATCCTCCCCGGGTGATGTAGCTTTGCCTTTATGTAGAGCAGAATCTAGTTCGTATTCAGTAAAAGCATGTCACAGTCATCCTCTTGATGAAGCATGAAGTCAAGGAGCCTTGCCCTATCAGTATATCTATCATTTAATTCATTCTGCGAGGGTAGAGGAAGACTGTCAAAGCTGGAAGTCGTGGCCCAAGCACCAACAAGCTCATTTGCTCTGTGCAGAGGATTAGGGTACGAGATCTCTGCAGCATTTTTCCCTTTGATCTTGTTGATATCCTTCCATGCCCGACTTAGTGGCGTGTGAGAATTGAGACCACGGACAAAAGTTTCCCAGTCTGTCTGCCTCAGCTCCACCATACGTTCCCTGGCCTTAGCCAGAGCCGCTTGAAAGAGCCGAAGCATTTCAGCAGTGCGGGTCCTTCTACAAGCTAGTCCAATTATTCTGGCAGTGCGTTTTAGTGTCTGCAATTTAGAATCATTATAATAAACATAAGTGCTATGACCAGTGTAATTTGGGTTACGTGGCCTGGACGATGGATCAAGTGATTCTATAAACTGGTTGATAGTACCTGTGAGCTCATTGTTAAAATCTTCAACCGATGAAGGCTCAGATGACTGCACCATTCTGACACATGAGCAACAAGATTGTCTCGTTGATCGATGGGCACAGCCAGCCTCTTCCGCTTGAACACTCCACCAGGGAGGATAGAACTGCCAATGCTTACAGTGGCTAATATGGCCAGATGATCAGACGCCATAACTGGCACTATTGACGAGGCGCACACGGTGTGGGAGACGTTGAAACCGAGACATAGATCAGGAATACCTCCGTAGATATGCGTCGGTTCAAGGTCACCCACAATCTGTGCATCATCGTGACTACCTAATAGTGACACTAGTTGCCCAGAGTATAGACCCAGAACTTAACCTCTTATCCACTATCTATGACAATAATCACTTTAATGATCTAAATTGCAGATATTTTGCAGCACATGATGTAAACAATGTATTAACTCATAATCACAATATCTCTGTAATCAATTTGAACGTTAGATCCCTAGGTAAACACTTCGATGATGTTAGTGCCTTGATTGAAACTACTGGCAACAAATTCTCTTTTATTATACTTACTGAAACATGGTTAAAAGAGGATACTACTCAACTCTTTAACATGCCTAACTACTCAGCAATTCACAACTGTCGTCAACTTCAGAGAGGTGGTGGCACTGCTCTTTACTACCACCAAGAACTAACATGCTTAAAAGAAATTAGAACTAGAGACTGCTATGGGGAGTATATCTTCGCCAGCTTCAGAGTCAAGGGTACCGAGTCTGTCCTGTCTGTGGGTGCAGTCTATAGAATTCCCAACACTGATGTGTCTGTATTCAACTCAAACCTTAGAAATCTAATACTTGATAACAGACTGAACAAAAACCACCTAATTATCGCAGGGGACTTTAATATTGACCTCTGCGAGCCAGAACACCCTACTGCTGTTAGCTTCCTCAACTGTATGAATTACTGCCTCCTCATACCCTTAATCACTAGACCTACTAGAATCACTGATAGCACTGCCACGACTCTAGATCACATCTGGACCAACATAACCTCTCCGCTTACTTCAGGTATAATCACCGATAGCACTACAGACCACTACCCCACATTTCTCTTAACTAACATTAGCAAACCACCTCTAGAAACAAGGGAGTTAAGCTTTAGGCTGCACAATGAAACTGCTATAAACAATTTTATAACTGCTGCTGATAATGTCAACTGGGAGTCCGAGTTAGGTAACATAGGGGACATCAACCTAGCAGTGCAATCTTTTCTACAAACAACTCTTAGCCTTTATAACACCCACTGTCCTAGGCTTACAAAACAAGTCACAAGCAAAAGGCTTAACAATCCTTGGCTTACAAAGGGAATACTGAAATCCATTAACAAAAAACACGACCTTGAGAAGAAGTATAGGTTAGGAATTGTCTCCAATTCTCAAAGAATTACTCATTATTGCTAACTAAGATAATTAGACGAGCCAAAACTAATTACTACGAAGATAAATTTACTCAAATAAAGAGCAACATTAAACAAACTTGGAGCACAATTTCACAAATATTGGGATCAAAGAAATCTTTAAATAACAAACCGACTCTCCTGTCTAATAACGATGGTCAGCTCTTCAGCCTCTGATTCTGCTATTGAGTTCAATAGGTTCTTCTCTTCCATTGGTTCATCCCTTGCAAATGATATTCCATCTTCCAGTACTGACATTAAGGACTATCTTACAGGTAACTATCCACAGTCTCTGTACCTAAAGCCTATTAACTCCACTGACGTCAATGAGATAATCCTTTCCCTTAAAACCAAGTCTGGTGCCCTTGAGGAGATACCAACTTTAATTTACAAAAAAAGCCTCCAGATCTTTAGCCCCTGCTATTGCTTTGCTCTTCAACAAGTCACTGTGAACTCCAAAACCTTTCCAGATATTCTAAAAAAAGCGAGAGTAACGCCTGTCCCAACAAATGTGGTGACCCCACAGATGTTAACAACTACAGACCTATATCAATTCTGCCAAACTTGTCAAAAATTTTTGAAAAACTTATATACAAGCAGCTTTACTCATATCTAGCCAAACTCAATATACTTAGCCCTTGCCAATATGGCTTCAGACCCAAAAAAAGCACTAACGATGCACTTATTAGTATGCTTAACTCGATTCATACAGCTCTTGATAAAAGGAGCTCCCTGTTGGGTTATTTGTGGACCTGCGTAAAGCTTTTTGATACTGTCAACCACCATAACCTTCTTCTTAAATTACATCATTATGGAGTCAGAGGACACTCCCTACAATACCTCGAGTCCTACCTTACTGACAGGCTCCAATATGTTTCTGTGAATAATAAAATTTCTCCCACCCTACCCATCAACATTGGTGTTCCTCAGGGCAGCATACTTGGCCCTCTCCTCTTTCCTCATCTACATTAATGACCTTCCAAATGCCTCCCAACACCTCAAACCAATTCTATTTGCTGACGACACAACCTTCATTTACTCCAGTCCTGACCCTCTTGCTCTAAATGCCACAGTAAATACTGAGCTAAATAAAGTCCATCTTTGGCTTACTGCCAACAAACTCACCCTTAACATTGACAAAACCTTCTATATTCTGTTTGGCAATAAATCCTCTAGTCTTATAAATCTCAAAATAAACAATACCCAAATTTGTAACAAATTAGATGGCAAATTCCTTGGCATTTCTCATTGACCACAAGCTGAATTTCCAGGGACACATTCTTAATATATCAAAAAAAGTTTCAAAAACTGTGGGTATTCTTTCTAAGATCAGATATTATGTACCGCGCCCTGCTCTGGTGACTCTCTATTACTCCCTTATCTATCCTTATCTCAACTATGGTATTTGTGCTTGGGGTTCTACTACCCAAAATCACTTACGTCCTCTAATTACCCAACACAAAGCCGCTATTAGAACAATATCCAACTCTGGCCCCAGACATCACTCGGTACCCCTACTCAAATCTCTTAATATGTTAGATATTAAGTCACTGCACATTCTCTCATGTGTATTATACATATATAAAACGCTAAACTATAATGCCAATCCTTATCTTAAAAGCTTCATAGAAGTTGTAACAGAACCCATGAGCACCACACCAGAAATAAATACAGTTTTGATATTCCTAGAGTACGTCTTAATCAAACTAGAAATGCTCTGCAAATCAAGGGGCCCAGAATGTGGAATGACCTTCCCAACCATGTTAAAGACTGTACCTCTCTCAACCAGTTTAAGATAAAAACTAAACACTACCTAATAAATTCCCTGTAATCTACCTCACTCCTCTATTGTCAACCCATGTCTGTTATTTTCTTTTTTTTTTTTTTCTTTTTTTTTTTTTTTTTTTTTTTAATCAACACTGTTTGTCAACCTATTGTATTTGTGCTGCTTTTTCAGTCATGTTCCCCCCTTTTTTTTTTATCTTTATTTGTATTTGTTCTCAACATCTTTTATTCTTTATGCTCAATTAGTATTAAGTTCTAGATATTAATGTTTTTCTTGCCCGAAACGCATTGCGTAATAGTGGCTTTAGGCATTGTATGTACTAGCTCTATCTATATATCAATCCATTAATGTAACATCACTTGTATGTATATACCTTACCTGAATAAACATCTGAATCTGAATCTGAGTTGCCGTTACGATTACTGAACTGCGAATTACCAATATTCCTATGTCTAACGTTATAATCACCTTTAATGATGGTAGGCTCAGTCTGAATACAGATAGGAAGGTCAGAATAATTAAAGTTACAAGGAGTCGATTATTTAGTACATAGTTGTTTTTCTCTTAAACTGGATGATAGAGGGGGAGTCTTTAACGTGATTGGGAATACATACATACATACATACATACATACATACATACATACATACATACATACATACATACATACATACATACATACATACATACATACATACATACATACATACATACATACATACATACATACATCCATACATACATGCATGCGTACATCCATTCATACATACATACATACATACATACATACATACATACATACATACATACATACATACATACATACATACATACATACATACATACATACATACATACATACATACATACATACATACATACATACATACATACATGCATACATGCATGCATACATACATACATACATACATACATACATACATACATGCATGCGTACATCCATTCATACATACATACATACATACATACATACATACATACATACATACATACATACATACATACATACATACATACATACATACATACATACATACATACATACATACATGCATACATGCATGCATACATACATACATACATACATACATACATACATACATACATACATACATACATACATACATACATACATACATACATACATACATACATACATGCGTATATAAATACATGCGTATATACATGCATGCGTACATCCATTCATACATACATACATACATACATACATACATACATACATACATACATACATACATACATACATACATACATACATACATACATACATACATACATACATACATACATACATACATTACATACATACATACATACATGCATGCGTACATACATACATCCATCCATCTATCCATACACACATACATACATACATACATACATACATGCATACATACATACATACATACATACATACATACATACATACATACATACATACATACATACATACATACATACATACATACATACATACATACATACATACATACATACATACATACATGCATGCGTACATCCATTCATACATACATACATACATACATACATACATACATACATACATACATACATACATACATACATACATACATACATACATACATACATACATACATACATACATACATACATACATACATGCATACATGCATGCATGCATGCATACATACATACATACATACATACATACATACATACATACATACATACATACATACATACATACATACATACATACATACATACATGCATACATACATGCATGCATGCGTACATACATACATCCATCCATCTATCCATTCATACATGCATACATACATACATACATACATACATACATACATACATACATACATACCCCTCCTCAGAAGGGAGGACAACCCCGCCTCCCTCCTCTGCATAGAAAACCCCCCTACCCCAAACCCTCCCTGTCCCCACTCAAAAGTTCAGCCAAATCTCCCTCCCCCCACACCCAATCCCCACCCTTCTACCCCTCCCCTCCTCCCGAGTCCTCCCTCCCCCCCTTTCCTTCCCGTCCTCCCTCCCCTTTCACCCCATACCCTCCCTGTCCCTCCCCCTTCACTGGATCCCCCGCCCCTCATTCCAGTATCCTCTGAGATCCTGTTACCCACCTCACAGGTCCTCACACCCATGGAACAGCCTCCCCCACCAGCAGAACACTCACCAAGGAGGCGATTTGAGAAGGGACAGAAGAAAGTGAGCCTCAAAGCGATGTACACTAACATAGATGGAATTACAAATAAAGCAAATGAGCTTGGAGAACTGGTACTAGAGGAAAACCCAGACATAATAGCCCTCACAGAAACAAAGATCACGAAAACAATAACAAATGCAGTGTTTCCACAGGACTATTATGTTATGCGGAAAGAGAGGGAAGGAAGAGGTGGGGGTGGTGTAGCTCTGCTGGTAAGAAAAGGCTGGGATTTTGAGGAGATGGATATTCAGGGCTGTGAAGGTTTCAGTGACTACATAGCAGGTACTGTAACAAATGGAGGGAAAAAAATTATAGTCGCAGTCATATATAATCCACCACCAAATGACAGAAGACCTAGACAGGAATATGATAGAAACAACATGGCCACCATTAACATAATAGAAAGAGCAGCTTCTGTTGCTAGCAGGAATGGATCTGGACTACTAATTATGGGAGACTTCAACCATGGGAAGATAGATTGGAAGAACAGAGACCCGCATGGAGGACCAGAAACATGGAGAGCTAAGCTGCTGGACGTGGCAACAAGAAACTTTCTAAGCCAGCATACCAAAGAGCCAACAAGAATGAGAGGAGAAGATGAACCAGCAATGCTTGATTTGATATTTACCCTAAATGAATGGGATATAAGGGAAGTTAAGATGGAAGCGCCCTTGGGAATGAGTGACCACAGTGTATTGAACTTTGAGTACCTGGTAGAGCTAGGACTTATCTCCCCCCAAAAAGAACTAGGAATCAAAAGGCTGGCATACCGAAAGGGGAATTATGAACAGATGAGAAGTTTCCTAAGTGAAATACCTTGGGACACAGACCTCAGAGACGAGTCTGTACAGGGTATGATGGACTATGTTACCCAAAAGTGTCAGGAGGCAGTAAACAGGTTCATCCTGGCCCAAAGGGAAAAATCCGAGAAGCAACAGAAGAATCCATGGTATAATAGGGCATGTATGGAAGCGAAGAAACTGAACAAAAAGGCGTGGAGGAACTTCCGGAATAACAGAACACCAGAAAGCAGGGAGAGATACCAGAGAACCAGGAATGAGTACGTCAGGGTGAGAAGAGAAGCAGAGAAAAATTTTGAAAATGATATAGCAAACAAAGCCAAGACCGAACCAAAGCTACTCCACAGTCACATCAGAAGGAAAACAACAGTGAAAGAACAGGTATTGAAACTTAGAACAGGCGAGGACAGGTATACAGAGAATGACAGAGAGGTGTGTGAGGAACTCAACAAGAGGTTCCAGGAGGTCTTCACAATAGAACAGGGTGAGGTCACTGTGCTAGGAGAAAGGGAGGTAAACCAGGCGGCCTTGGAGGAGTTCGAAATTACGAGAGAGGAGGTCAAGAGACACCTGCTGGATCTGGATGTTAGAAAGGCGGTTGGTCCAGATGGGATCTCACCATGGGTACTGAAAGAGTGTGCAGAGGCACTTTGCTTGCCACTCTCAATAGTGTATAGTAAATCACTAGAGACGGGAGACCTACCAGAAATATGGAAGACGGCGAATGTGGTCCCAATATACAAAAAGGGCGACAGACAAGAGGCACTGAACTACAGGCCAGTGTCCTTGACTTGTATACCATGCAAGGTGATGGAGAAGATCGTGAGAAAAAACCTGGTAACACATCTGGAGAGAAGGGACTTCGTGACAAATCGCCAACATGGATTCAGGGAGGGTAAATCTTGCCTTACAGGCTTGATAGAATTCTACGATCAGGTGACACAGATTAAGCAAGAAAGAGAGGGCTGGGCGGACTGCATTTTCTTGGATTGTCGGAAAGCCTTTGACACAGTACCGCATAAGAGGCTGGTACATAAGCTGGAGAGACAGGCAGGTGTAGCTGGTAAGGTGCTCCAGTGGATAAGGGAGTATCTAAGCAATAGGAAGCAGAGAGTTACGGTGAGGGGTGAGACCTCCGATTGGCGTGAAGTCACCAGTGGAGTCCCACAGGGCTCTGTACTCGGTCCTATCTTGTTTCTGATATATGTAAATGATCTCCCGGAGGGTATCGATTCATTTCTCTCAATGTTTGCGGACGATGCTAAAATTATGAGAAGGATTAAAACAGAAGAGGACTGTTTGAGGCTTCAAGAAGACCTAGACAAGCTGAAGGAATGGTCGAACAAATGGTTGTTAGAGTTTAACCCAACCAAATGTAATGTAATGAAGATAGGTGTAGGGAGCAGGAGGCCAGATACAAGGTATCATCTGGGAGAGGAAATTCTTCAGGAGTCAGAGAAGGAAAAAGACTTGGGGGTTGATATCACGCCAGACCTGTCTCCTGCAGCACATATCAAGCGGATAACATCAGCGGCATATGCCAGGCTGGCCAACATACGAACGGCATTCAGAAACTTGTGTAAAGAATCATTCAGAACTTTGTATACCACATATGTCAGGCCAATCCTGGAGTATGCAGCCCCAGCATGGAGTCCATATCTTGTCAAGGATAAGACTAAACTGGAAAAGGTTCAAAGGTTTGCCACCAGACTAGTACCCGAGCTGAGAGGTATGAGCTACGAGGAGAGACTACGGGAATTAAACCTCACTTCGCTGGAAGACAGAAGAGTTAGGGGGGACATGATCACCACATTCAAGATTCTGAAGGGGATTGATAGGGTAGATAAAGACAGTCTATTTAACACAAGGGGAACACGCACAAGGGGACACAGGTGGAAACTGAGTGCCCAAATGAGCCACAGAGATATTAGAAAGAACTTTTTTAGTGTCAGAGTGGTTGACAAATGAAATGCACTAGGAAGTGATGTGGTGGAGGCTGACTCCATACACAGTTTCAAGTGTAGATATGACAGAGCCCGATAGGCTCATGAATCTGTACACCTGTTGATTGACGGTTGAGAGGCGGGACCAAAGAGCCAGAGCTCAACCCCCGCAAACACAACTAGGTGAGTACAACTAGGTGAGTACATACATACATACATACATACATACATACATACATACATACATACATACATACATACATACATACATACATACATACATACATACATACATACATACATACATACATACATACATACATACATACACGTCCAGCCAGCATATAGCTATTTCGGGACAAAATCCAATACAGTTTATATTGGTGAAACGCCACTGTGATGAAGAGTTGAAATCTCACAGGAACTGTAGGTTAATGTGTGACATAAGTGAGGTTAGATGAGGCATCTACAAGCATCAGCTGGAGGCTGATGGAGTGTTGTGGAGGCTGGTGGTACTATGTCCAGATGTTGGAGGGTGGATTTGACTCTCCCACCCTCCCTCCCCCCCCCCCCCCCCACACACATTGACCGCAGTACGTCTAAGGTTACTTTCCACTCTCGCTTACCAAGGGTATAACCCCCGCCCCTCCCAACACACACACATGCATCAGATTCTTAACTTACAATATTTATGATTTACCAATTTATGTTACTACACTGACTGTCAATTTCACAATATTGTATAAACTTTGATGAATCGCTCGTCTATGGGTCATCCAATAATGTTAGCAGACTTCTAGATGTTACCACTGCTAGGTTTAGGCTCGGCTACAAGTACCTCTGGAAGTTTGTAACATCTGATGATGTAGATTTGACTAAATGTAAACTCTGTCAGCAGAACTATTCGCATACTTTGCGTCATTATATAATGGAATGTGAAAAATCGCGGAATTTAAAGATAACAACATCAATAGTGTCCATGAAATGTGTAAGTACTTCATTCATAATGATGTGCTGCTCGAAATCTTAGCGAAGTATCCAAAATTTGCTTACTGTAGGTAATGCATACACATGACTGTAAAGCTGCCGCCCAGTTGGGTGGGTGTGGAGCACATGACTGTAAAGCTGCCGCCCAGTTGGGTGGGTGTGGAGCACATGACTGTAAAGCTGCCGCCCAGTTGGGTGGGTGTGGAGCACATGACTGTAAAGCTGCCGCCCAGTTGGGTGGGTGTGCAGCACATGACTGTAAAGCTGCCGCCCAGTTCGGTGGGTGTGGAGCACATGACTGTAAAGCTGCCGCCCAACTGGGTGGGTGTGGAGCACATGACTGTAAAGCTGCCGCCCAGTTGGGTGGGTGTGGAGCACATGACTGTAAAGCTGCTGCCCAGTTGGGTGGGTGTGGAGCACATGACTGTAAAGCTGCCGCCCAGTTGGGAGAGTGTGGAGCACATGACTGTAAAGCTCCCGCCCAGTTGGGTGGGTGTGGAGCACATGACTGTAAAGCTGCCGCCCAGTTGGGTGGGTGTGGAGCACATGACTGTAAAGCTGCCGCCCAGTTGGGAGAGTGTGGAGCACATGACTGTAAAGCTGCCGCCCAGTTGGGTGGGTGTGCAGCACATGACTGTAAAGCTGCCGCCCAGTTTGGTGGGTGTGCAGCACATGACTGTAAAGCTGCCGCCCAGTTGGGTGGGTGTGGAGCACATGACTGTAAAGCTGCCGCCCAGTTGGGTGGGTGTGGAGCACATGACTGTAAAGCTGCCGCCCAGTTGGGTGGGTGTGGAGCACATGACTGTAAAGCTGCCGCCCAGTTGGGAGAGTGTGGAGCACATGACTGTAAAGCTGCCGCCCAGTTGGGTGGGTGTGGAGCACATGACTGTAAAGCTGCCGCCCAGTTGGGTGGGTGTGGAGCACATGACTGTAAAGCTGCCGCCCAGTTGGGAGAGTGTGGAGCACATGACTGTAAAGCTGCCGCCCTGTTGGGTGGGTGTGCAGCACATGACTGTAAAGCTGCCGCCCAGTTTGGTGGGTGTGCAGCACATGACTGTAAAGCTGCCGCCCAGTTGGGTGGGTGTGGAGCACATGACTGTAAAGCTGCCGCCCAGTTGGGTGGGTGTGGAGCACATGACTGTAAAGCTGCTGCCCAGTTGGGTGGGTGTGGAGCACATGACTGTAAAGCTGCCGCCCAGTTGGGTGGGTGTGGAGCACATGACTGTAAAGCTGCCGGCCAGTTGGGTGGGTGTGCAGCAAGACTAGTAACTGTGTGACTCACCATAAATGTAAAGTGCCTTGTATAGTGACTGTTGTGAGCCTCTTGTTGAATCACTTGTGACACAAAAGATTACTGATGTGTGTATTTGTGGTGGTGATTAAATATGTATGTGTATGTATATATGTATACGTATGAATATGTACATGTATGCATAAGTATGTGTACATTAATAATTTTGTAACTAGCGTCAAAAGATTGTTATTTGCTTAGCTAAACGAACTAGAGGGTTCAGTTCCTGAACCGATTATGTGCCTCTGTAATCCTTTACACCACCGCCCACGGGATGTGTATTATGGGGTGCATAATAAAGAAAGAAAATGAATGGACCGAACCCCACAATTCATTTAGCTAAGCAAGTTACAATCTTAATGAGCTAGTTACAAAATTCACTATAAGTCGTCACATCATAAATGGGTTCGAGATCGACCACAAGTAGTGCATTACATAAATTTATCAGTATTGTGATCCCCGCCTGGCTGGATACTGATACCTAGGTAATTTTCATGTGTCCGGACACCGGCAATAAGGTGGTATTATTTATTTAACTTAAGATATATATATTTTTAAATGTTGTCACATTAATGGCTACATCTTCCTTTCTTCTGACATATAGATTTTTAAGATTAATTAAAATATATGGAAACTAATTATACAATTTATTGGCTGGTGTGCAGGGCTTCACACTCTCAGAGCAAGCCATCAAGTAACTATCAAAACGCATATATCTTCGTTTTCACTTCAGTTATATTTATGACAAAGGATTTTAAATGTAGCCTATATTTCTACCTTTCAGATGACATAAATACTTTCGTTAATAACAATATCTAGATCAAACTAACATTGATTTTCAAAAGGTTGTATATTTTCCATCAATGGAGAGCATCAGCCAAGAAGCCTTCTTTAAAATATGAATATCTTTCCTCACCCAATAAGATCTAATCTCTGAATAAAACGCAAAAAACGACTTGATTGTAACCTATCCACCGCTGCCCATTGGATAGGGAAGAGGGGGTTATGTGTAGGATAAACATATCAATTGTGACACTAGCCCTCCATATATGTCAGTTGCTTAAATTATAAACTGTACTTGTGGTCGGACTCGAGCCCATTGTTGATGTGACAATGTGCATTGACTTTTGTAACTAGCTTATCAAGATTATAACTTGCTTGGCTATATGAATTGTGGGGCTCATTCCCTGAGCCCATTATGTGCCTCTGTAACACTCTATGTGCCTCTGTAACACTCCACTATCGTCCATAGGATGGGTTTGGAGTGCATAATAAATGAACTAAACTAAGCTCTGCCTTTTTGATAATATATACAATTATTAGCTTTATTTGTGAATCTCAATTAATTAAACAATATATCACAGAACCTGTAGGGTTCGGTGAGATGAGCGAAGAGACATGGGAGATTTTACATAAGTACAGTACATGGTAGTTTAAGTAGCGAACGCATGTCAACGAATAACGAGTATATATAACAAAACCATTGTCCTATGAAGTCGATTCAACTTCCAAACATATATTTTTTAATTAATGTTAAATGTTTTCTGGCTAGTTATGTTAGATTTTATTAAAAATACGTATTCTACTTGTTAACATTATAATTTAAATTTGTGATAATTTGAGCAGAGAAGTGCGACAACTGGATATGCCAACAAACACTTTCCAAACAACGATATATCTTGGATAAGTCGCTCCACAACATTGCTGCTTGGACCATCGACTTCCTTTGATGCTACTTATTTCATAATGAAATTATATTAGTTTGGAGTAAATATATGTTTTCTCATGTTCTGCATTCAGCACCCACATTATAGTGAGTACATATACCATATTACTTCATTACTTAAATAATGCTAGGAGGGTTTGAGTAGCTTTGGGTATTTAGTGCACAGAATCTCCAATAGATGGGGCGAGAGACGCCCCATCTCTCTCACCCGAGAGAGTCGAAACTTAATTTAAAATTGATATATCTTTGTTCTCGAACATGATATATTTCATTTGGTGCAATTATGATAATGTTCATATATCGGTCTTTCTGGAGGCATATAAGATTTTAGGCTTTATTAGCGTATCTTTGTTAATTATACAATATATCGGCAAGTGCGTAGGCGTCTGCACTCCATGCCCGACAAGCTACTGAGCGCTACTATAAAAACATATGTATCTTCACTTGAGCTATAAATATGTCTATTGTAATGTATTTAAAATGAAGCTCTTATTTCTATCTTGCTTAAGACTTATAAAACATTTGTGTTTATTAACGAATTTACGTGAAATAAACATTGATCTGAGAGAGAGTTGCTCTGTCGTTCAGTCTGTACGGGGTGGGAGCTCCGTAATTTTTAAAATACAATAATCTTCATTAGAAATTTAAATATGTCTATAGTAAAGTGTTTAAAGTGAAGCTTATATGTCTGTCTTTCTTGAGACATATAAAACATATATGTTTACTAACGAATTCACGTGAAATAAACATTGTTCTGAGAGAGAGTTGCTCGGTCGATCGATCTGTCCGGGGTCGGAGCTCGGCTATTATAAAAGTACACGTATCTTCGGTTTAAATTTAAATATGCCCATGGTAAGGTATTTAGAATGAAGCTTATATTTCTATCTTTCTTGTGACATATAAAACTTTTAGGTTTATTAAGGAATCTGCGTGAAATAGGCATGGTTCTGAGATGAATGCTGCGGTTTTCGAGCTCGACGCGCGGCAATGGACGCCATATACACATCCAGTGGGTGTTATTGGACCCCATACCCATTTTATGGGTGGTTGGAGCCCCATACCCATTCTATGGGTGGTTGGAGCCCCATACCCATCCTGTGGGTTGTAGTGGACGCCATACTCATCCTATGGGTGGTATTGGACCCCATACCCTTCCTGTGGGTGGATGTGATCCCCATACTCATCCTCTGGGTGGATGTGACCCTCATACCCATCCTGTGGGTGGTATTGCACCCCTTACTCACCTAACAGGTGGTAGTGGACAATATACCGATCCTGTAATTGGTATAGTAGACACAATACCATCCTGTTTAGAGTAGTTTACCCCATAGACATTCCAATGAACCATCGTTTTCTGTTAGCGTTCCTACAAAACATCCTTTAAAGATTTGTAAAGCACCAACTATGGTATATAATATTGATTGGTGAAGGACTGTTATTCTATGTAATAATTTTTAGTGCTTATTATAATTTACTAAGAACAACTAATATTTCTCAAAACAAAACTACGAACCTTCAATAGGAAGTAGCTGATCTATAATATTCTAAGAGCATGGACAATAGTAGGTAAATTTCACAACCCATGTGGGACCTGAAAAGTACAATTTTCCTTATAATTGAACCAATCACGACTATTCTGCTATCTAGGTTGACGGACGGGTACTGTGAGACGCAAGTTGGTACGTGAGGAAGAGTTTGGGCCTTGGAAAAAAAAGTAACTGGGAATATATCACATATTTACTAATTCATATTCAACATATTGACTTTAAGCATTAAGTCATATATGTGCTGTCTTGTGTGAGAACGGGTTGGCTGAAGGCATATTGTTAAGTTCCTCTTTAGTAAATACAGATACAAAATATTTATTAAAAATACTACTCATCTCTTCATCACTATCTGTTATTTGACCTGTCTCAGTTTTTAATGGACCTATCCTTTCCCTAGTCTTAGTACGATATAACTGAAAAAGCCCTTTAGGATTTGTCTTTGCTTGCCCTGCTATGCGAACTTCATAGTTTCTTTTTGCTTTCCTTATCTCTTTTTTAACATTTCTAACCAGTTGTACGAATTCCTGTTCTAAAGTGACCTCCCCATTTTTAATTCTTTTGTACCAAGCTCTCTTTTTACCTATAAGGTTCTTCAAATTCTTTGTTATCCACTTTGGGTCATTAGTATTCGATCTATACTAACTCTCTGTTTCCTTTGGTATAGCCATGCCCTAATCCAGCTTAATATAGCACCCCCAATACCATGAGACTATCTTTTTAATCAGTCTTTCATGTGGCACTGTATCAAAAGCTTTGCTAAAGTCAAGGTACACAACAACACAATCCTTACCACTATCAACTGCCTCAACTATGCTAGAATAAAAAGATAACAAATTTGTTAAACATGAACGGCCATTTATAAAACCATGTTGAGACTCAATTATTAATTTATGTTTTTCAAGATGAAGACGAATTTTATTTGCTATTATAGATTCGAGTAACTTTCCCACAATAGACGTTAGGCTAATTGGTCGATAGTTAGACGCAAGTGATCTATCTCCTTTCTTAAAAACTGGTATCACATTAGCAACTTTCCAAAACTCTGGCACTCTGCCTGACTCTATTGATTTATTAAATATGGTTGACAGTGGGTCACAAAGCTCCTCTTTGCATTCTTTAAGCAAACTGGCAAACACTTCATCCAGCCCTGGGGATTTGTTTGGTTTGAGTTTTACTATTTGTTTAAGAACATCCTCCCTGGTAACTTCTAAACTCGTCAACCTGTCCTCGTCCCCACCCACATAGACTTGTTCGGCTGAAGGCATATTGTTAAGTTCCTCTTTAGTAAATACAGATACAAAATATTTATTAAAAATACTACTCATCTCTTCATCACTATCTGTTATTTGACCTGTCTCAGTTTTTAATGGACCTATCCTTTCCCTAGTCTTAGTACGATATAACTGAAAAAAACCTTTAGGATTTGTCTCTCCTTGCCCTGCTATGCGAACTTCATAGTTTCTTTTTGCTTTCCTTATTTCTTTTTTAACATTTCTAACCAGTTGTACGAATTCCTGTTCTAAAGTGACCTCCCCATTTTTAATCCTTTTGTACCAAGCTCTCTTTTTACCTATAAGGTTCTTCAAATTCTTTGTTATCCACTTTGGGTCATTAGTATTCGATCTATTCAATTCACATCTTCACAGATGGATCAGTTAATCAAGAAAGAGGTTCTGCTGGGGCACTAACCCAAACAAACACCTCCAACCACAGGTTTCAAAGAGTTGGCAACAGTAGAAACTCCAGCCCTAGATAAATACTAAAAAGAAATGTTTTCCCGGCAGTGATTTATCTGGTAAGAATCAGTGAGAAATTCGCCTCCAGTAGTAGTCGGTCCCAACATTCTGGATCCAGGATCTTCACTAACTCCACGATTGTTGCCACGATTTCTGTGGTCCGTAAGTTAAAAAAAGAGGGGGGGGGGGGATTTCGATGTGAATTCAAAATATAACTTAATTAAAAATATTTTTGGAAGTAGCACCCCTTGATTGTTGCAATTGTAGGTATGATATACATATACATTAATTAGTAATAATACCAAGCATTAAATAATATTTTTATTTGTAAGAATTAAAGATGGAATACAATTAATGGAATTTTATTGGAGCTAATCTATAGACAATTGGAGCTGTTGGAAGCATTTAACAATCATAAGATCTTCTGTGATTATTGGCACTCTGATTATTCCATGGACATTCCGAATATGGATGTTCAGTACATTCTTCTGACTGAAGGAACAGTCACAGTAAGAACATGCGTTGCGTTGGTTACCTCTATGGACAAACAGACGTGTGTTTAGGTGTCCTGGCGAAGATGCTTCAGTGTCGCACTCCTGAGAGGCGGCTCGATATCTTTGGCTTTGGCTTAAGTTAGGATATGGTGAAGGACGCATGCTAGCTCTCTTCTTCTTGACTTGGCCAGTTTTGCTGGGCTCACCAAACTCTACATGAATCATCTCGTTGCTATAAGTAGTAGGGATGCTGAACGATCTAGTATACGGAACGTTGTTACATGGTTGGCGACGTTCTGGAAGATCAGTTAGTGTATCATTTTGTGGAATGCCAGACGAATATGACATTAAAGACAAGGAGGCATCGTAGGTCTTATCATTGAACAGCTTATTGAGTCGTAGGGAGTTATTGAAGGGCTGGTGATTAAGGGACAGGTAGTCATCATTGGAATTCCGTGTGAGCCCCATTGAGACATTGTCGAACTGGTCACAGAGTGACCAGTTCGACAATGGGGTGATGTTATCTTACCGAATACGTCGACGACGTCACGTGATTCATCTGTTTACAAAAAAAAAAAATTCATTATAACATTACTAATTTCAATTTAAACAATGCAAATTAAATATCGCGTTTCGTATGAGATAAACGATTAGGATCTGTAAAGATACACAAAGTTCTAGAATATTGATTCAAGGATTTTAGTTGCGGGGGGGGGGAGTGGTCAATGATCACTGAAACAAATATCAGGTAAATGAGGTGGATTTAACTAAGATGTTAAAACAGGTTATCGTTAAAAAACTTTTATTCAAAATATAGAATTCAGAAAGATAAAAGTAAAAATCAAGACCGAAAATTTATACATTTTTTGTGAAGCAATGGATTGACTTATATCAGCGTTCTGGTGATTCCCAAGCACCTACGTTAACCGAATCGGCCATGACGGATTAATCCAGAACTCAGATATCACTGGGAGGTTCTGGAGGCCCTGAACAAGGATATTGCAGTCAACCCGCCCTCACTCTGGCCTGCGAAAATGGTGGTTACACTCTTACGTGTCACTCAGATCAGAGTGTATTTTCATTTCAGAATTATTGAAATTAAATACTGTAGGTGGCATGCAACTGAAAACCCCAGTAGTTAAATGAGCCACCTTTAACTACACGTACTGACTGAAATATGAACACAAAAAGGTTGGGTTACCAATATCAAATAAACAAGATACTAACCGTTAACGGGAGATGCAGAAGACTGTGACACATAGCCCTGCTGTTGCTCATCGTTAAACAATAACGATTGCTTCTGCATAGCTGACATTTTTTTTAATGCAGAGTTGATATAAACTAACGATTACGCCACGTATTTTGTTTGATGTTCCCCTACTTCACTACTTTGAGATTGCAGGTAATGACTCGTAATTTTAAAATCACGATTCTTTCAACACAAGCTCTGGACAACCTAGATCATAAATGCTAGTCCGGTGTATATATATATATATTCTTCAGAGCCCCCCCTCACCACACCTCACCTTTTATTTGAAAAATTTGTGCTCCTCAGGTTGTTGTTGTTGTTTCAGATTTAGCTACTCAGAACGAAGTGTCCATGTAGCACAGGTTAAGATAAGCCCGTAATCCTCAGGTTGTATTAACACCAATATATTTTTGCTTCTAGAAAGGCGAAGAATTAGGGGTGACAAGATAGTGTACAAGTATCCACTTGTACACTATCAAATGACCCAAATGGGCAAATTTGCCCACTGTCACCAAACTCTACATGAATCATCTCGTTGCTATGAGTAGTAGGAATGCAGAACCATCTAGTATACAAAACGTTGTTACATGGTTGGCGACGTTCTGGAAGATCAGTTGGTGTATCATTTTGTGGAATACCAGACGAATATGACATTAAAGACAAGGAGGCATCGTAGATCTTATCATTGAACAGCTTATCGAGTCGTAGGGAGTTTTTGAAGGACCGGTGATTAAGAGACAGATTTGGATTAACAGATTAAGGAACAATTTGCCCAAATCAAATGGGCAAAACAAAGGAAATATTAATAGGGTATTAAAGGTATCAACACAAGACAGAATATGAAACAATAGATATAAATTGCATAAGTTTAGATTTAGGAAAGACATGGGTAAATATTGGTTCCGTAACATAAGAACAAGGTAACTGCAGAAAGCCTATTGGCCCATACGAGGCAGCGCCTATCTATAACCACCCAATCCCACTCATAAACATGTCCAACCCACGCTTGCAACAATAGAGGGACCCCACCTCCACCATAAGAACATAACATAAGAACAAAGGCAACTGCAGAAGGCCTATTGGCCTATACGAGGCAGCACCTATTTATAACCACCCAATCCCACTCATATACTAGTCCAACCCACGCTTGAAACAATCTAGGGACCCCACCTCCAACACGTTGCGCGGTAATTGGTTCCACAAATCAACAACCCTGTTACTGAAGCAGTATTTACCCAAGTCTTTCCTAAATCTTAACTTATCCAATTTATACACATTGTTTCGTGTTCTGTCTTGTGTTGATACTTTTAATACCCTATTAATATCCCCCTTTGTTATGTCCATTCACCCACTTGTAAACCTCTATCATGTCACCCCTAACTCTTCGCCTTTCCAGTGAATGCAACTAAAGCTTTGTTAATTTTTCTTCATATGAAAGATTTCAAAATTGGGGAATTAACTTAGTCATCCTACGCTGGACACGTTCAAGTGAATTTATATCCATTCTATAATATGGCGACCAAAACTGAACTGCATAATCTATATGGGGCCTAACTAGAGCAAGATAAAGCTTGAGAACAACACCAGGTGTCTTGTTACTAACGCTTCGATTAATAAATCCGAGTGTCCGATTTGCCTTATTACGAACATTTATGCATTGATCCTTTTGTTTTAAATTCTTACTAATCATAACTCCCAGATCCCTTTCGCAATCTCAACACCATCTAGCTCGTATCTTGTAACTCTATCATCATTACCTAACCTCAGAACTTTACATTTATCAGCATTAAACTGCATCTGCCAATTCTTTGACCATTTTAAAACCCTATTTAGATCAACTTGAAGTGATAGTGTGTCCTCCTCCGAATTAATTTCCCTACCGATTTTCGTATCATCGGCAAATTTGCAAATGTTGCTACTCAAACCTGAATCTAAATCATTTATATATATTATAAACAACAAAGGTCCCAGGACAGAGCCTTGAGGCACTCCACTTACAACATTTTCCCACTCTGACTTGATTCCATTTATACTAACTCTCTGTTTCCTTTGGTATAGCCATGCCCTAATCCAGCTTAATATAGCACCCCCAATACCATGAGACTATCTTTTTAATCAGTCTTTCATGTGGCACTGTATCAAAAGCTTTGCTAAAGTCAAGGTACACAACAACACAATCCTTACCACTATCAACTGCCTCAACTATGCTAGAATAAAAAGATAACAAATTTGTTAAACATGAACGGCCATTTATAAAACCATGTTGAGACTCAATTATTAATTTATGTTTTTCAAGATGAAGACGAATTTTATTTGCTATTATAGATTCGAGTAACTTTCCCACAATAGACGTTGGGCTAATTGGTCGATAGTTAGACGCAAGTGATCTATCTCCTTTCTTAAAAACTGGTATCACATTAGCAACTTTCCAAAACTCTGGCACTCTGCCTGACTCTATTGATTTATTAAATATGGTTGACAGTGGGTCACAAAGCTCCTCTTTGCATTCTTTAAGCAAACTGGCAAACACTTCATCCGGCCCTGGGGATTTGTTTGGTTTGAGTTTTACTATTTGTTTAAGAACATCCTCCCTGGTAACTTCTAAACTCGTCAACCTGTCCTCGTCCCCACCCACATAGACTTGTTCGGCTGAAGGCATATTGTTAAGTTCCTCTTTAGTAAATACAGATACAAAATATTTATTAAAAATACTACTCATCTCTTCATCACTGTTATTTGTCCTGTCTCAGTTTTTAATGGACCTATCCTTTCCCTAGTCTTAGTACGATATAACTGAAAAAAACCTTTAGGATTTGTCTCTCCTTGCCCTGCTATGCGAACTTCATAGTTTCTTTTTGCTTTCCTTATTTCTTTTTTAACATTTCTAACCAGTTGTACGAATTCCTGTTCTAAAGTGACCTCCCCATTTTTAATCCTTTTGTACCAAGCTCTCTTTTTACCTATAAGGTTCTTCAAATTCTTTGTTATCCACTTTGGGTCATTAGTATTCGATCTATTCAATTCACATCTTCACAGATGGATCAGTTAATCAAGAAAGAGGTTCTGCTGGGGCACTAACCCAAACAAACACCTCCAACCACAGGTTTCAAAGAGTTGGCAACAGTAGAAACTCCAGCCCTAGATAAATACTAAAAAGAAATGTTTTCCCGGCAGTGATTTATCTGGTAAGAATCAGTGAGAAATTCGCCTCCAGTAGTAGTCGGTCCCAACATTCTGGATCCAGGATCTTCACTAACTCCACGATTGTTGCCACGATTTCTGTGGTCCGTAAGTTAAAAAAAGAGGGGGGGGGGATTTCGATGTGAATTCAAAATATAACTTAATTAAAAATATTTTTGGAAGTAGCACCCCTTGATTGTTGCAATTGTAGGTATGATATACATATACATTAATTAGTAATAATACCAAGCATTAAATAATATTTTTATTTGTAAGAATTAAAGATGGAATACAATTAATGGAATTTTATTGGAGCTAATCTATAGACAATTGGAGCTGTTGGAAGCATTTAACAATCATAAGATCTTCTGTGATTATTGGCACTCTGATTATTCCATGGACATTCCGAATATGGATGTTCAGTACATTCTTCTGACTGAAGGAACAGTCACAGTAAGAACATGCGTTGCGTTGGTTACCTCTATGGACAAACAGACGTGTGTTTAGGTGTCCTGGCGAAAATGCTTCAGTGTCGCACTCCTGAGAGGCGGCTCGATATCTTTGGCTTTGGCTTAAGTTAGGATATGGTGAAGGACGCATGCTAGCTCTCTTCTTCTTGACTTGGCCAGTTTTGCTGGGCTCACCAAACTCTACATGAATCATCTCGTTGCTATAAGTAGTAGGGATGCTGAACGATCTAGTATACGGAACGTTGTTACATGGTTGGCGACGTTCTAGAAGATCAGTTAGTGTATCATTTTGTGGAATGCCAGACGAATATGACATTAAAGACAAGGAGGCATCGTAGGTCTTATCATTGAACAGCTTATTGAGTCGTAGGGAGTTATTGAAGGGCTGGTGATTAAGGGACAGGTAGTCATCATTGGAATTCCGTGTGAGCCCCATTGAGACATTGTCGAACTGGTCACAGAGTGTCTCACGGGGTGATGTTATCTTACCGAATACGTGATTCATCTGTTTACAAAAAAAGAAAATTCATTATAACATTACTAATTTCAATTTAAACAATGCAAATTAAATATCGCGTTTCGTATGAGATAAACGATTAGGATCTGTAAAGATACACAAAGTTCTAGAATATTGATTCAAGGATTTTAGTTGCGGGGGGGGGGAGTGGTCAATGATCACTGAAACAAATATCAGGTAAATGAGGTGGATTTAACTAAGATGTTAAAACAGGTTATCGTTAAAAAACTTTTATTCAAAATATAGAATTCAGAAAGATAAAAGTAAAAATCAAGACCGAAAATTTATACATTTTTTGTGAAGCAATGGATTGACTTATATCAGCGTTCTGGTGATTCCCAAGCACCTACGTTAACCGAATCGGCCATGACGGATTAATCCAGAACTCAGATATCACTGGGAGGTTCTGGAGGCCCTGAACAAGGATATTGCAGTCAACCCGCCCTCACTCTGGCCTGCGATAATGGTGGTTACACTCTTACGTGTCACTCAGATCAGAGTGTATTTTCATTTCAGAATTATTGAAATTAAATACTGTAGGTGGCATGCAACTGAAAACCCCAGTAGTTAAATGAGCCACCTTTAACTACACGTACTGACTGAAATATGAACACAAAAAGGTTGGGTTACCAATATCAAATAAAGAAGATACTAACCGTTAACGGGAGATGCAGAAGACTGTGACACATAGCCCTGCTGTTGCTCATCGTTAAACAATAACGATTGCTTCTGCATAGCTGACATTTTTTTTAATGCAGAGTTGATATAAACTAACGATTACGCCACGTATTTTGTTTGATGTTCCCCTACTTCACTACTTTGAGATTGCAGGTAATGACTCGTAATTTTAAAATCACGATTCTTTCAACACAAGCTCTGGACAACCTAGATCATAAATGCTAGTCCGGTGTATATATATATATATTCTTCAGAGCCCCCCTCACCTCACCTCACCTTTTATTTGAAAAATTTGTGCTCCTCAGGTTGTTGTTGTTGTTTCAGATTTAGCTACTCAGAACGAAGTGTCCATGTAGCACAGGCTAAGATAAGCCCGTAATCCTCAGGTTGTATTAACACCAATATATTTTTGCTTCTAGAAAGGCGAAGAATTAGGGGTGACAAGATAGTGTACAAGTATCCACTTGTACACTATCAAATGACCCAAATGGGCATATTTGCCCACTGTCACCAAACTCTACATGTATCATCTCGTTGCTATGAGTAGTAGGAATGCAGAACCATCTAGTATACAAAACGTTGTTACATGGTTGGCGACGTTCTGGAAGATCAGTTGGTGTATCATTTTGTGGAATACCAGACGAATATGACATTAAAGACAAGGAGGCATCGTAGATCTTATCATTGAACAGCTTATCGAGTCGTAAGGAGTTTTTGAAGGACCGGTGATTAAGAGACAGATTTGGATTAACAGATTAAGGAACAATTTGCCCAAATCAAATGGGCAAAACAAAGGAAATATTAATAGGGTATTAAAGGTATCAACACAAGACAGAATATGAAACAATAGATATAAATTGCATAAGTTTAGATTTAGGAAAGACATGGGTAAATATTGGTTCCGTAACATAAGAACAAGGTAACTGCAGAAAGCCTATTGGCCCATACGAGGCAGCGCCTATCTATAACCACCCAATCCCACTCATAAACATGTCCAACCCACGCTTGCAACAATAGAGGGACCCCACCTCCACCATAAGAACATAACATAAGAACAAAGGCAACTGCAGAAGGCCTATTGGCCTATACGAGGCAGCACCTATTTATAACCACCCAATCCCACTCATATACTAGTCCAACCCGCGCTTGAAACAATCGAGGGACCCCACCTCCAGCACGTTGCGCGGTAATTGATTCCACAAATCAACAACCCTGTTACTGAAGCAGTATTTACCCAAGTCTTTCCTAAATCTTAACTTATCCAATTTATACACATTGTTTCGTGTTCTGTCTTGTGTTGATACTTTTAATACCCTATTAATACCCCCCTTTGTTATGTCCATTCACCCACTTGTAAACCTCTATCATGTCACCCCTAACTCTTCGCCTTTCCAGTGAATGCAACTAAAGCTTTGTTAATTTTTCTTCATATGAAAGATTTCTTTGGGTGTTGTTATATTATCATAGCAATATGGAAGTTGTAGTGAAGGACCTGGTGACTCTAGTGGGAGCCCTGAGGACAGAGTTGGACTCTCTGCGGGAGGAGGTGCGTCAGCTTAAAAAACAACGAGAAGTAACGAAGGAGGAGACCAGCAGTAAAGGGACCTCGTCTTGGAGAGTTGCGAAAGACAGGGGCCTTAAGAAGACTTTGATAAAGCCGCCTTCAAACGCCATAGCAACTTCAAATTCATTTGACGTTTTGGAGGACGAGTGCTGTGGAGAGACTGTGGATCGCGCAAAAGGGAAAGCAACGAAGAGAAAGGAAGCGCAGGCCCCTCAGAAAGTAAAGGAAGTACCTAAGCAAACATTAGTTGTGGGAGATTCCCAGATAAGGTATTTGGATAGAACGTTTTGTGCTAGAGATAGGGGGAACAGGTTAAGGGTTTGCTATCCCGGAGCTGGCATTGGTGATATTATAAACAACATGAATGATATTATGGCTGGTAATGGGAACAATCCCATTATTTGCATTAGCGTGGGAGGAAATGATGTTGGTCGAGTCAGGAGTGAGGAACTGATTCAGAGGTATAAAACAGCCATAGAGTTAGTTAGGAGCAAGGGAGGAATCCCGATCACATGTGGCATTCTTCCAAGAAAGGGAGTGGGAAATGAATGGATATCGAGGGCACTTGGTGTCAATTGCCGGCTGGAAAGATATTGCAAATCAAATGCAATATCTTTCATAGACAACTGGGAACACTTCTATGGTAGAAATGAAATGTATGCTCGTGATGGGGTGCATCTATCGAGAGCTGGGGTTGTTGCTGTTGCGAACTCGCTAGAAGAAGTGGTTAGAGGTGTTTGTTTGGGTTTAAACTGTTAGTAGATAGAGGTATGGGAATTGATTTGGAGGAAGGAGGTAATAAAAGTATGTGTTTGTGGGAGAAAGGAATTGGCAAAACGATCAGGGAAAGAGAAGGTCCGCAAAATAACAATTCACTTAGGGTATATTACACTAACAGTAGAAGTCTAAGAAATAAAATTAACGAATTAAATGCTCTTGTCTGCACAGAAAAAATAGATATTATTGCACTTACCGAAACGTGGATGAATGTAGAAAATAGAGAACTATTAGCTGAATATCAAATATATGGATTTAAACTATTTCACACAGATAGATATATTAGACGAGGAGGTGGAGTAGCCATATATGTTAGGGACAATTTGAAATGTAGTCTCAAAGAGGGAATCAAAACAGAGCCACACACAGAAACTATTTGGATTGAATTAAACGAAAAAGCTAATAATATTATAATAGGAGTAATATATAGGCCACCAAATTTAGACAGAATGGAAGCAAAGCATCTATGGGATGAAATATCTAGAGCATCTAGATCTAACAGTATTTATGTCATGGGTGACTTTAATTTTAGCGGAATAAACTGGTTGAACAAAACAGGGAATAGTGAAGCAGAAGATTTTCTAGAATTAATTGACGATTGCTTTCTTACGCAACACATTAAGGAACCAACACGGGAAAATAATATTTTAGATTTAGTGTTAACTAACAGGGAAACGCAAATTAATGACATCGAAATAGGGAGTGAGCTAGGGAGCAGTGATCACAAAGAAATCAGATTTAGCATAGAATGGAATAGACCAGTAGGAGAAAATTCTGTTAAAGTGCCAGATTTTCGAAAAGCTGATTTTAATAGCCTAAGAAATTTTTTGGGTCAAATTGATTGGAAAGGCTTGGGTATGGGGTGTGGGCCGGTCTTGGAGCGAGACATGAACCCAGCGATAGGTGACTTAAATGGGGATTTCGATGTGGATTCAATATATAACTTATTTAAGAATATTCTAAACAAAGCACAGGAACGTAGTATACCATACAAATTGAATAGATCGTATACTAATGACCCAAAGTGGATAACAAAGAATTTGAAGAACCTTATAGGTAAAAAGAGAGCTTGGTACAAAAGGATTAAAAATGGGGAGGTCACTTTAGAACAGGAATTCGTACAACTGGTTAGAAATGTTAAAAAAGAGATAAGGAAAGCAAAAAGAAACTATGAAGTTCGCATAGCAGGGCAAGCAAAGACAAATCCTAAAGGGTTTTTTCAGTTATATCGTACTAAGACTAGGGAAAGGATAGGTCCATTAAAAACTGAGACAGGTCAAATAACAGATAGTGATGAAGAGATGAGTAGTATTTTTAATAAATATTTTGTATCTGTATTTACTAAAGAGGAACTTAACAATATGCCTTCAGCCGAACAAGTCTATGTGGGTGGGGACGAGGACAGGTTGACGAGTTTAGCAGTTACCAGGGAGGATGTTCTTAAACAAATAGTAAAACTCAAACCAAACAAATCCCCAGGGCCGGATGAAGTGTTTGCTAGGGTGCTTAAAGAATGCAAAGAGGAGCTTTGTGACCCACTGTCAACCATATTTAATAAATCAATAGAGTCAGGCAGAGTGCCAGAGTTTTGGAAAGTTGCTAATGTGATACCAGTTTTTAAGAAAGGAGATAGATCACTTGCGTCTAACTATCGACCAATTAGCCTAACGTCTATTGTGGGAAAGTTACTCGAATCTATAATAGCAAATAAAATTCGTCTTCATCTTGAAAAACATAAATTAATAATTGAGTCGCAACATGGTTTTATAAATGGCCGTTCATGTTTAACAAATTTGTTATCTTTTTATTCTAGCATTGTTGAGGCAGTTGATAGTGGTAAGGATTGCGATGTTGTATACCTTGACTTTAGCAAAGCTTTTGATACAGTGCCACATGAAAGACTGATTAAAAAAATAGAGTCTCATGGTATTGGGGGTGCTATATTAAGCTGGATTAGGGCATGGCTATACCAAAGGAAACAGAGAGTTAGTATAAATGGAATCAAGTCAGAGTGGGAAAATGTTGTAAGTGGAGTGCCTCAAGGCTCTGTCCTGGGACCTCTGTTGTTTATAATATATATAAATGATTTAGATTCAGGTTTGAGTAGCAACATTTGCAAATTTGCCGATGATACGAAAATCGGTAGGGAAATTAATTCGGAGGAGGACTCACTATCACTTCAAGTTGATCTAGATAGGGTTTTGAAATGGTCAAAGGATTGGCAGATGCAGTTTAATGCTGATAAATGTAAAGTTCTGAGGTTAGGTAATGATGATAGAGTTACAAGATACGAGCTAGATGGTGTTGTGATTGCGAAGTCGGATTGCGAAAGGGATCTGGGAGTTATGATTAGTAAGAATTTAAAACAAAAGGATCAATGCATAAATGTTCGTAATAAGGCAAATCGGACACTTGGATTTATTAATCGCAGCGTTAGTAACAAGACACCTGGTGTGGTTCTCAAGCTATATCTTGCTCTAGTTAGGCCCCATTTAGATTATGCAGTTCAGTTTTGGTCGCCATATTATAGAATGGATATAAATTCACTTGAACGTGTCCAGCGTAGGATGACTAAGTTAATTCCCCAAATTAGAAATCTTTCATATGAAGAAAGATTAACAAAGCTTAAGTTGCATTCACTGGAAAGGCGAAGAGTTAGGGGTGACATGATAGAGGTTTACAAGTGGATGAATGGACATAACCGGGGGGATATTAATAGGGTATTAAAAGTATCAACACAGGACAGAACACGAAACAATGGATACAAATTGGATAAGTTTAGATTTAGGAAAGACTTGGGTAAATACTGGTTCAGTAACAGGGTTGTTGATTTGTGGAACCAATTGCCGCGTAACATTGTGGAGGTGGGGTCCCTCGATTGTTTCAAGCACGGGTTGGACAAGTATATGAGTGGGATTGGGTGGTTATAGAATAGGAGCTGCCTCGTATGGGCCAATAGGCCTTCTGCAGTTACCTTTGTTCTTATGTTCTTATGGAATCAAGTCAGAGTGGGAAAATGTTGTAAGTGGAGTGCCTCAAGGCTCTGTCCTGGGACCTCTGTTGTTTATAATATATATAAATGATTTAGATTCAGGTTTGAGTAGCAACATTTGCAAATTTGCCGATGATACGGAAATCGGTAGGGAAATTAATTCGGAGGAGGACTCACTATCACTTCAAGTTGATCTAGATAGGGTTTTGAAATGGTCAAAGGATTGGCAGATGCAGTTTAATGCTGATAAATGTAAAGTTCTGAGGTTAGGTAATGATGATAGAGTTACAAGATACGAGCTAGATGGTGTTGTGATTGCGAAGTCGGATTGCGAAAGGGATCTGGGAGTTATGATTAGTAAGAATTTAAAACAAAAGGATCAATGCATAAATGTTCGTAATAAGGCAAATCGGACACTTGGATTTATTAATCGCAGCGTTAGTAACAAGACACCTGGTGTGGTTCTCAAGCTATATCTTGCTCTAGTTAGGCCCCATTTAGATTATGCAGTTCAGTTTTGGTCGCCATATTATAGAATGGATATAAATTCACTTGAACGTGTCCAGCGTAGGATGACTAAGTTAATTCCCCAAATTAGAAATCTTTCATATGAAGAAAGATTAACAAAGCTTAAGTTGCATTCACTGGAAAGGCGAAGAGTTAAGGGTGACATGATAGAGGTTTACAAGTGGATGAATGGACATAACCGGGGGGATATTAATAGGGTATTAAAAGTATCAACACAGGACAGAACACGAAACAATGGATATAAATTGGATAAGTTTAGATTTAGGAAAGACTTGGGTAAATACTGGTTCAGTAACAGGGTTGTTGATTTGTGGAACCAATTGCCGCGTAACATTGTGGAGGTGGGGTCCCTCGATTGTTTCAAGCACGGGTTGGACAAGTATATGAGTGGGATTGGGTGGTTATAGAATAGGAGCTGCCTCGTATGGGCCAATAGGCCTTCTGCAGTTACCTTTGTTCTTATGTTCTTATGTTCTTATGCCCTAATCCAGCTTAATATAGCACCCCCAATACCATGAGACTATCTTTTTAATCAGTCTTTCATGTGGCACTGTATCAAAAGCTTTGCTAAAGTCAAGGTACACAACAACACAATCCTTACCACTATCAACTGCCTCAACTATGCTAGAATAAAAAGATAACAAATTTGTTAAACATGAACGGCCATTTATAAAACCATGTTGAGACTCAATTATTAATTTATGTTTTTCAAGATGAAGACGAATTTTATTTGCTATTATAGATTCGAGTAACTTTCCCACAATAGACGTTAGGCTAATTGGTCGATAGTTAGACGCAAGTGATCTATCTCCTTTCTTAAAAACTGGTATCACATTAGCAACTTTCCAAAACTCTGGCACTCTGCCTGACTCTATTGATTTATTAAATATGGTTGACAGTGGGTCACAAAGCTCCTCTTTGCATTCTTTAAGCAAACTGGCAAACACTTCATCCGGCCCTGGGGATTTGTTTGGTTTGAGTTTTACTATTTGTTTAAGAACATCCTCCCTGGTAACTTCTAAACTCGTCAACCTGTCCTCGTCCCCACCCACATAGACTTGTTCGGCTGAAGGCATATTGTTAAGTTCCTCTTTAGTAAATACAGATACAAAATATTTATTAAAAATACTACTCATCTCTTCATCACTATCTGTTATTTGACCTGTCTCAGTTTTTAATGGACCTATCCTTTCCCTAGTCTTAGTACGATATAACTGAATCATAGCAATTATGGAAGTTGTGTTATGGAATCATAGCAATAAAATTTCATTATCATAGCAATATGGAAGTTGTAGTGAAGGACCTGGTGACTCTAGTGGGAGCCCTGAGGACAGAGTTGGACTCTCTGCGGGAGGAGGTGCGTCAGCTTAAAAAACAACGAGAAGTAACGAAGGAGGAGACCAGCAGTAAAGGGACCTCGTCTTGGAGAGTTGCGAAAGACAGGGGCCTTAAGAAGACTTTGATAAAGCCGCCTTCAAACGCCATAGCAACTTCAAATTCATTTGACGTTTTGGAGGACGAGTGCTGTGGAGAGACTGTGGATCGCGCAAAAGGGAAAGCAACGAAGAGAAAGGAAGCGCAGGCCCCTCAGAAAGTAAAGGAAGTACCTAAGCAAACATTAGTTGTGGGAGATTCCCAGATAAGGTATTTGGATAGAACGTTTTGTGCTAGAGATAGGGGGAACAGGTTAAGGGTTTGCTATCCCGGAGCTGGCATTGGTGATATTATAAACAACATGAATGATATTATGGCTGGTAATGGGAACAATCCCATTATTTGCATTAGCGTGGGAGGAAATGATGTTGGTCGAGTCAGGAGTGAGGAACTGATTCAGAGGTATAAAACAGCCATAGAGTTAGTTAGGAGCAAGGGAGGAATCCCGATCATATGTGGCATTCTTCCAAGAAAGGGAGTGGGAAATGAATGGATATCGAGGGCACTTGGTGTCAATTGCCGGCTGGAAAGATATTGCAAATCAAATGCAATATCTTTCATAGACAACTGGGAACACTTCTATGGAAGAAATGAAATGTATGCTCGTGATGGGGTGCATCTATCGAGAGCTGGGGTTGTTGCTGTTGCGAACTCGCTAGAGGAAGCGGTTAGAGGTGTTTGTTTGGGTTTAAACTGTTAGTAGATAGAGGTATGGGAATTGATTTGGAGGAAGGAGGTAATAAAAGTATGTGTTTGTGGGAGAAAGGAATTGGCAAAACGATCAGGGAAAGAGAAGGTCCGCAAAATAACAATTCACTTAGGGTATATTACACTAACAGTAGAAGTCTAAGAAATAAAATTAACGAATTAAATGCTCTTGTCTGCACAGAAAAAATAGATATTATTGCACTTACCGAAACGTGGATGAATGTAGAAAATAGAGAACTATTAGCTGAATATCAAATATATGGATTTAAACTATTTCACACAGATAGATATATTAGACGAGGAGGTGGAGTAGCCATATATGTTAGGGACAATTTGAAATGTAGTCTCAAAGAGGGAATCAAAACAGAGCCACACACAGAAACTATTTGGATTGAATTAAACGAAAAAGCTAATAATATTATAATAGGAGTAATATATAGGCCACCAAATTTAGACAGAATGGAAGCAAAGCATCTATGGGATGAAATATCTAGAGCATCTAGATCTAACAGTATTTATGTCATGGGTGACTTTAATTTTAGCGGAATAAACTGGTTGAACAAAACAGGGAATAGTGAAGCAGAAGATTTTCTAGAATTAATTGACGATTGCTTTCTTACGCAACACATTAAGGAACCAACACGGGAAAATAATATTTTAGATTTAGTGTTAACTAACAGGGAAACGCAAATTAATGACATCGAAATAGGGAGTGAGCTAGGGAGCAGTGATCACAAAGAAATCAGATTTAGCATAGAATGGAATAGACCAGTAGGAGAAAATTCTGTTAAAGTGCCAGATTTTCGAAAAGCTGATTTAATTAGCCTAAGAATTTTTTTGGGTCAAATTTATTGGAAAGGCTTGGGTATGGGGTGTGGGCCGGTCTTGGAGCGAGACATGAACCCAGCGATAGGTGACTTAAATGGGGATTTCGATGTGGATTCAATATATAACTTATTTAAGAATATTCTAAACAAAGCACAGGAACGTAGTATACCATACAAATTGAATAGATCGTATACTAATGACCCAAAGTGGATAACAAAGAATTTGAAGAACCTTATAGGTAAAAAGAGAGCTTGGTACAAAAGGATTAAAAATGGGGAGGTCACTTTAGAACAGGAATTCGTACAACTGGTTAGAAATGTTAAAAAAGAGATAAGGAAAGCAAAAAGAAACTATGAAGTTCGCATAGCAGGGCAAGCAAAGACAAATCCTAAAGGGTTTTTTCAGTTATATCGTACTAAGACTAGGGAAAGGATAGGTCCATTAAAAACTGAGACAGGTCAAATAACAGATAGTGATGAAGAGATGAGTAGTATTTTTAATAAATATTTTGTATCTGTATTTACTAAAGAGGAACTTAACAATATGCCTTCAGCCGAACAAGTCTATGTGGGTGGGGACGAGGACAGGTTGACGAGTTTAGCAGTTACCAGGGAGGATGTTCTTAAACAAATAGTAAAACTCAAACCAAACAAATCCCCAGGGCCGGATGAAGTGTTTACTAGGGTGCTTAAAGAATGCAAAGAGGAGCTTTGTGACCCACTGTCAACCATATTTAATAAATCAATAGAGTCAGGCAGAGTGCCAGAGTTTTGGAAAGTTGCTAATGTGATACCAGTTTTTAAGAAAGGAGATAGATCACTTGCGTCTAACTATCGACCAATTAGCCTAACGTCTATTGTGGGAAAGTTACTCGAATCTATAATAGCAAATAAAATTCGTCTTCATCTTGAAAAACATAAATTAATAATTGAGTCGCAACATGGTTTTATAAATGGCCGTTCATGTTTAGCAAATTTGTTATCTTTTTATTCTAGCATTGTTGAGGCAGTTGATAGTGGTAAGGATTGCGATGTTGTATACCTTGACTTTAGCAAAGCTTTTGATACAGTGCCACATGAAAGACTGATTAAAAAAATAGAGTCTCATGGTATTGGGGGTGCTATATTAAGCTGGATTAGGGCATGGCTATACCAAAGGAAACAGAGAGTTAGTATAAATGGAATCAAGTCAGAGTGGGAAAATGTTGTAAGTGGAGTGCCTCAAGGCTCTGTCCTGGGACCTCTGTTGTTTATAATATATATAAATGATTTAGATTCAGGTTTGAGTAGCAACATTTGCAAATTTGCCGATGATACGAAAATCGGTAGGGAAATTAATTCGGAGGAGGACTCACTATCACTTCAAGTTGATCTAGATAGGGTTTTGAAATGGTCAAAGGATTGGCAGATGCAGTTTAATGCTGATAAATGTAAAGTTCTGAGGTTAGGTAATGATGATAGAGTTACAAGATACGAGCTAGATGGTGTTGTGATTGCGAAGTCGGATTGCGAAAGGGATCTGGGAGTTATGATTAGTAAGAATTTAAAACAAAAGGATCAATGCATAAATGTTCGTAATAAGGCAAATCGGACACTTGGATTTATTAATCGCAGCGTTAGTAACAAGACACCTGGTGTGGTTCTCAAGCTATATCTTGCCCTAGTTAGGCCCCATTTAGATTATGCAGTTCAGTTTTGGTCGCAATATTATAGAATGGATATAAATTCACTTGAACGTGTCCAGCGTAGGATGACTAAGTTAATTCCCCAAATTAGAAATCTTTCATATGAAGAAAGATTAACAAAGCTTAAGTTGCATTCACTGGAAAGGCGAAGAGTTAGGGGTGACATGATAGAGGTTTACAAGTGGATGAATGGACATAACCGGGGGGATATTAATAGGGTATTAAAAGTATCAACACAGGACAGAACACGAAACAATGGATATAAATTGGATAAGTTTAGATTTAGGAAAGACCTGGGTAAATACTGGTTCAGTAACAGGGTTGTTGATTTGTGGAACCAATTGCCGCGTAACATTGTGGAGGTGAGGTCCCTCGATTGTTTCAAGCACGGGTTGGACAAGTATATGAGTGGGATTGGGTGGTTATAGAATAGGAGCTGCCTCGTATGGGCCAATAGGCCTTCTGCAGTTACCTTTGTTCTTATGTTCTTATGTTCTTATGAAAAAAACCTTTAGGATTTGTCTCTCCTTGCCCTGCTATGCGAACTTCATAGTTTCTTTTTGCTTTCCTTATTTCTTTTTTAACATTTCTATCCAGTTGTACGAATTCCTGTTCTAAAGTGACCTCCCCATTTTTAATCCTTTTGTACCAAGCTCTCTTTTTACCTATAAGGTTCTTCAAATTCTTTGTTATCCACTTTGGGTCATTAGTATTCGATCTATTCAATTCACATCTTCACAGATGGATCAGTTAATCAAGAAAGAGGTTCTGCTGGGGCACTAACCCAAACAAACACCTCCAACCACAGGTTTCAAAGAGTTGGCAACAGTAGAAACTCCAGCCCTAGATAAATACTAAAAAGAAATGTTTTCCCGGCAGTGATTTATCTGGTAAGAATCAGTGAGAAATTCGCCTCCAGTAGTAGTCGGTCCCAACATTCTGGATCCAGGATCTTCACTAACTCCACGATTGTTGCCACGATTTCCGTGGTCCGTAAGTTAAAAAAAGAGGGGGGGGGGGGATTTCGATGTGAATTCAAAATATAACTTAATTAAAAATATTTTTGGAAGTAGCACCCCTTGATTGTTGCAATTGTAGGTATGATATACATATACATTAATTAGTAATAATACCAAGCATTAAATAATATTTTTATTTGTAACAATTAAAAATGGAATACAATTAATGGAATTTTATTGGAGCTAATCTATAGACAATTGGAGCTGTTGGAAGCATTTAACAATCATAAGATCTTCTGTGATTATTGGCACTCTGATTATTCCATGGACATTCCGAATATGGATGTTCAGTACCTTCTTCTGACTGAAGGAACAGTCACAGTAAGAACATGCGTTGCGTTGGTTACCTCTATGGACAAACAGACGTGTGTTTAGGTGTCCTGGCGAAGATGCTTCAGTGTCGCACTCCTGAGAGGCGGCTCGATATCTTTGGCTTCGGCTTAAGTTAGGATATGGTGAAGGACGCATGCTAGCTCTCTTCTTGACTTGGCCAGTTTTGCTGGGCTCACCAAACTCTACATGAATCATCTCGTTGCTATAAGTAGTAGGGATGCTGAACGATCTAGTATACGGAACGTTGTTACATGGTTGGCGACGTTCTGGAAGATCAGTTAGTGTATCATTTTGTGGAATGCCAGACGAATATGACATTAAAGACAAGGAGGCATCGTAGGTCTTATCATTGAACAGCTTATTGAGTCGTAGGGAGTTATTGAAGGGCTGGTGATTAAGGGACAGGTAGTCATCATTGGAATTCCGTGTGAGCCCCATTGAGACATTGTCGAACTGGTCACAGAGTGTCTCACGGGGTGATGTTATCTTACCGAATACGTCGACGACGTCACGTGATTCATCTGTTTACAAAAAAAAATCATTATAACATTACTAATTTCAATTTAAACAATGCAAATTAAATATCGCGTTTCGTATGAGATAAACGATTAGGATCTGTAAAGATACACAAAGTTCTAGAATATTGATTCAAGGATTTTAGTTGCGGGGGGGGGTGGAGTGGTCAATGATCACTGAAACAAATATCAGGTAAATGAGGTGGATTTAACTAAGATGTTAAAACAGGTTATCGTTAAAAAACTTTTATTCAAAATATAGAATTCAGAAAGATAAAAGTAAAAATCAAGACCGAAAATTTATACATTTTTTGTGAAGCAATGGATTGACTTATATCAGCGTTCTGGTGATTCCCAAGCACCTACGTTAACCGAATCGGCCATGACGGATTAATCCAGAACTCAGATATCACTGGGAGGTTCTGGAGGCCCTGAACAAGGATATTACAGTCAACCCGCCCTCACTCTGGCCTGCGATAATGGTGGTTACACTCTTACGTGTCACTCAGATCAGAGTGTATTTTCATTTCAGAATTATTGAAATTAAATACTGTAGGTGGCATGCAACTGAAAACCCCAGTACATAAGAACATAAGAACATAAGAACAAAGGTAACTGCAGAAGGCCTATTGGCCCATACGAGGCAGCTCCTATTCTATAACCACCCAATCCCACTCATATACTTGTCCAACCCGTGCTTGAAACAATCGAGGGACCCCACCTCCACAATGTTACGCGGCAATTGGTTCCACAAATCAACAACCCTGTTACTGAACCAGTATTTACCCAAGTCTTTCCTAAATCTAAACTTATCCAATTTATATCCATTGTTTCGTGTTCTGTCCTGTGTTGATACTTTTAATACCCTATTAATATCCCCCCGGTTATGTCCATTCATCCACTTGTAAACCTCTATCATGTCACCCCTAACTCTTCGCCTTTCCAGTGAATGCAACTTAAGCTTTGTTAATCTTTCTTCATATGAAAGATTTCTAATTTGGGGAATTAACTTAGTCATCCTACGCTGGACACGTTCAAGTGAATTTATATCCATTCTATAATATGGCGACCAAAACTGAACTGCATAATCTAAATGGGGCCTAACTAGAGCAAGATATAGCTTGAGAACCACACCAGGTGTCTTGTTACTAACGCTGCGATTAATAAATCCAAGTGTCCGATTTGCCTTATTTCAGTAGTTAAATGAGCCACCTTTAACTACACGTACTGACTGAAATATGAACACAAAAAGGTTGGGTTACCAATATCAAATAAAGAAGATACTAACCGTTAACGGGAGATGCAGAAGACTGTGACACATAGCCCTGCTGTTGCTCATCGTTAAACAATAACGATTGTTTCTGCATAGCTGACATTTTTTTTAATGCAGAGTTGATATAAACTAACGATTACGCCACGTATTTTGTTTGATGTTCCCCTACTTCACTACTTTGAGATTGCAGGTAATGACTCGTAATTTTAAAATCACGATTCTTTCAACACAAGCTCTGGACAACCTAGATCATAAATGCTAGTCCGGTGTATATATATATATTCTTCAGAGCCCCCCTCACCTCACCTCACCTTTTATTTGAAAAATTTGTGCTCCTCAGGTTGTTATTGTTGTTTCAGATTTAGAAGTGTCCAGTGCCATTTAGAAGTGCCACATGAAAGACTGATTAAAAAAATAGAGTCTCATGGTATTGGGGGTGCTATATTAAGCTGGATTAGGGCATGGCTATACCAAAGGAAACAGAGAGTTAGTATAAATGGAATCAAGTCAGAGTGGGAAAATGTTGTTAGTGGAGTGCCTCAAGGCTCTGTCCTGGGACCTCTGTTGTTTATAATATATATAAATGATTTAGATTCAGGTTTGAGTAGCAACATTTGCAAATTTGCCGATGATACGAAAATCGGTAGGGAAATTAATTCGGAGGAGGACTCACTATCACTTCAAGTTGATCTAGATAGGGTTTTGAAATGGTCAAAGGATTGGCAGATGCAGTTTAATGCTGATAAATGTAAAGTTCTGAGGTTAGGTAATGATGGTAGAGTTACAAGATACGAGCTAGATGGTGTTGTGATTGCGAAGTCGGATTGCGAAAGGGATCTGGGAGTTATGATTAGTAAGAATTTAAAACAAAAGGATCAATGCATAAATGTTCGTAATAAGGCAAATCGGACACTTGGATTTATTAATCGCAGCGTTAGTAACAAGACACCTGGTGTGGTTCTCAAGCTATATCTTGCTCTAGTTAGGCCCCATTTAGATTATGCAGTTCAGTTTTGGTCGCCATATTATAGAATGGATATAAATTCACTTGAACGTGTCCAGCGTAGGATGACTAAGTTAATTCCCCAAATTAGAAATCTTTCATATGAAGAAAGATTAACAAAGCTTAAGCTGCATTCACTGGAAAGGCGAAGAGTTAGGGGTGACATGATAGAGGTTTACAAGTGGATGAATGGACATAACCGGGGGGATATTAATAGGGTATTAAAAGTATCAACACAGGACAGAACACGAAACAATGGATATAAATTGGATAAGTTTAGATTTAGGAAAGACTTGGGTAAATACTGGTTCAGTAACAGGGTTGTTGATTTGTGGAACGAATTGCCGCGTAACATTGTGGAGGTGGGGTCCCTCGATTGTGTCAAGCACGGGTTGGACAAGTATATGAGTGGGATTGGGTGGTTATAGAATAGGAGCTGCCTCGTATGGGCCAATAGGCCTTCTGCAGTTACCTTTGTTCTTATGTCCATGTAGCACAGGCTAAGATAAGCCCGTAATCCTCAGGTTGTATTAACACCAATATATTTTTGCTTCTAGAAAGGCGAAGAATTAGGGGTGACAAGATAGTGTACAAGTATCCACTTGTACACTATCAAATGACCCAAATGGGCATATTTGCCCACTGTCACCAAACTCTACATGTATCATCTCGTTGCTATGAGTAGTAGGAATGCAGAACCATCTAGTATACAAAACGTTGTTACATGGTTGGCGACGTTCTGGAAGATCAGTTGGTGTATCATTTTGTGGAATACCAGAAGAATATGACATTAAAGACAAGGAGGCATCGTAGATCTTATCATTGAACAGCTTATCGAGTCGTAGGGAGTTTTTGAAGGACCGGTGATTAAGAGACAGATTTGGATTAACAGATTAAGGAACAATTTGCCCAAATCAAATGGGCAAAACAAAGGAAATATTAATAGGGTATTAAAGGTATCAACACAAGACAGAATATGAAACAATAGATATAAATTGCATAAGTTTAGATTTAGGAAAGACATGGGTAAATATTGGTTCCGTAACATAAGAACAAGGTAACTGCAGAAAGCCTATTGGCCCATACGAGGCAGCGCCTATCTATAACCACCCAATCCCACTCATAAACATGTCCAACCCACGCTTGCAACAATAGAGGGACCCCACCTCCACCATAAGAACATAACATAAGAACAAAGGCAACTGCAGAAGGCCTATTGGCCTATACGAGGCAGCACCTATTTATAACCACCCAATCCCACTCATATACTAGTCCAACCCACGCTTGAAACAATCTAGGGACCCCACCTCCAGCACGTTGCGCGGTAATTGGTTCCACAAATCAACAACCCTGTTACTGAAGCAGTATTTACCCAAGTCTTTCCTAAATCTTAACTTATCCAATTTATACACATTGTTTCGTGTTCTGTCTTGTGTTGATACTTTTAATACCCTATTAATATCCCCCTTTGTTATGTCCATTCACCCACTTGTAAACCTCTATCATGTCACCCCTAACTCTTCGCCTTTCCAGTGAATGCAACTAAAGCTTTGTTAATTTTTCTTCATATGAAAGATTTCTAATTTGGGGAATTAACTTAGTCATCCTACGCTGGACACGTTCAAGTGAATTTATATCCATTCTATAATATGGCGACCAAAACTGAACTGCATAATCTCAAGATATCAAGATAAATCTCAAGATATCAAGATAAAGCTTGAGAACAACACCAGGTGTCTTGTTACTAACGCTTCGATTAATAAATCCGAGTGTCCGATTTGCCTTATTACGAACATTTATGCATTGATCCTTTTGTTTTAAATTCTTACTAATCATAACTCCCAGATCCCTTTCGCAATCCGACTTCGCAATCTCAACACCATCTAGCTCGTATCTTGTAACTCTATCATCATTACCTAACCTCAGAACTTTACATTTATCAGCATTAAACTGCATCTGCCAATTCTTTGACCATTTTAAAACCCTATTTAGATCAACTTGAAGTGATAGTGAGTCCTCCTCCGAATTAATTTCCCTACCGATTTTCGTATCATCGGCAAATTTGCAAATGTTGCTACTCAAACCTGAATCTAAATCATTTATATATATTATAAACAACAAAGGTCCCAGGACAGAGCCTTGAGGCACTCCACTTACAACATTTTCCCACTCTGACTTGATTCCATCTATACTAACTCTCTGTTTCCTTTGGTATAGCCATGCCCTAATCCAGCTTAATATAGCACCCCCAATACCATGAGACTATCTTTTTAATCAGTCTTTCATGTGGCACTGTATCAAAAGGTTTGCTAAAGTCAAGGTACACAACAACACAATCCTTACCACTATCAACTGCCTCAACTATGCTAGAATAAAAAGATAACAAATTTGTTAAACATGAACGGCCATTTATAAAACCATGTTGAGACTCAATTATTAATTTATGTTTTTCAAGATGAAGACGAATTTTATTTGCTATTATAGATTCGAGTAACTTTCCCACAATAGACGTTAGGCTAATTGGTCGATAGTTAGACGCAAGTGATCTATCTCCTTTCTTAAAAACTGGTATCACATTAGCAACTTTCCAAAACTCTGGCACTCTGCCTGACTCTATTGATTTATTAAATATGGTTGACAGTGGGTCACAAAGCTCCTCTTTGCATTCTTTAAGCAAACTGGCAAACACTTCATCCGGCCCTGGGGATTTGTTTGGTTTGAGTTTTACTATTTGTTTAAGAACATCCTCCCTGGTAACTTCTAAACTCGTCAACCTGTCCTCATCCCCACCCACATAGACTTGTTCGGCTGAAGGCATATTGTTAAGTTCCTCTTTAGTAAATACAGATACAAAATATTTATTAAAAATACTACTCATCTCTTCATCACTATCTGTTATTTGACCTGTCTCAGTTTTTAATGGACCTATCCTTTCCCTAGTCTTAGTACGATATAACTGAAAAAAACCTTTAGGATTTGTCTCTGCTTGCCCTGCTATGCGAACTTCATAGTTTCTTTTTGCTTTCCTTATCTCTTTTTTAACATTTCTAACCAGTTGTACGAATTCCTGTTCTAAAGTGACCTCCCCATTTTTAATCCTTTTGTACCAAGCTCTCTTTTTACCTATAAGGTTCTTCAAATTCTTTGTTATCCACTTTGGGTCATTAGTATTCGATCTATTCAATTCACATCTTCACAGATGGGTCAGTTAATCAAGAAAGAGGTTCTGCTGGGGCACTAACCCAAACAAACACCTCCAACCACAGGTTTCAAAGAGTTGGCAACAGTAGAAACTCCAGCCCTAGATAAATACTAAAAAGAAATGTTTTCCCGGCAGTGATTTATCTGGTAAGAATCAGTGAGAAATTCGCCTCCAGTAGTAGTCGGTCCCAACATTCTGGATCCAGGATCTTCACTAACTCCACGATTGTTGCCACGATTTCCGTGGTCCGTAAGTTAAAAAAAGAGGGGGGGGGATTTCGATGTGAATTCAAAATATAACTTAATTAAAAATATTTTTGGAAGTAGCACCCCTTGATTGTTGCAATTGTAGGTATGATATACATATACATTAATTAGTAATAATACCAAGCATTAAATAATATTTTTATTTGTAACAATTAAAAATGGAATACAATTAATGGAATTTTATTGGAGCTAATCTATAGACAATTGGAGCTGTTGGAAGCATTTAACAATCATAAGATCTTCTGTGATTATTGGCACTCTGATTATTCCATGGACATTCCGAATATGGATGTTCAGTACATTCTTCTGACTGAAGGAACAGTCACAGTAAGAACATGCGTTGCGTTGGTTACCTCTATGGACAAACAGACGTGTGTTTAGGTGTCCTGGCGAAGATGCTTCAGTGTCGCACTCCTGAGAGGCGGCTCGATATCTTTGGCTTCGGCTTAAGTTAGGATATGGTGAAGGACGCATGCTAGCTCTCTTCTTCTTGACTTGGCCAGTTTTGCTGGGCTCACCAAACTCTACATGAATCATCTCGTTGCTATAAGTAGTAGGGATGCTGAACGATCTAGTATACGGAACGTTGTTACATGGTTGGCGACGTTCTGGAAGATCAGTTAGTGTATCATTTTGTGGAATGCCAGACGAATATGACATTAAAGACAAGGAGGCATCGTAGGTCTTATCATTGAACAGCTTATTGAGTCGTAGGGAGTTATTGAAGGGCTGGTGATTAAGGGACAGGTAGTCATCATTGGAATTCCGTGTGAGCCCCATTGAGACATTGTCGAACTGGTCACAGAGTGTCTCACGGGGTGATGTTATCTTACCGAATACGTCGACGACGTCACGTGATTCATCTGTTTACAAAAAAAAATCATTATAACATTACTAATTTCAATTTAAACAATGCAAATTAAATATCGCGTTTCGTATGAGATAAACGATTAGGATCTGTATAGATACACAAAGTTCTAGAATATTGATTCAAGGATTTTAGTTGCGGGGGGGGGGGAGTGGTCAATGATCACTGAAACAAATATCAGGTAAATGAGGTGGATTTAACTAAAACAGGTTATCGTTAAAAAACTTTTATTCAAAATATAGAATTCAGAAAGATAAAAGTAAAAATCAAGACCGAAAATTTATACATTTTTTGTGAAGCAATGGATTGACTTATATCAGCGTTCTGGTGATTCCCAAGCACCTACGTTAACCGAATCGGCCATGACGGATTAATCCAGAACTCAGATATCACTGGGAGGTTCTGGAGGCCCTGAACAAGGATATTACAGTCAACCCGCCCTCACTCTGGCCTGCGATAATGGTGGTTACACTCTTACGTGTCACTCAGATCAGAGTGTATTTTCATTTCAGAATTATTGAAATTAAATACTGTAGGTGGCATGCAACTGAAAACCCCAGTAGTTAAATGAGCCACCTTTAACTACACGTCCTGACTGAAATATGAACACAAAAAGGTTGGGTTACCAATATCAAATAAAGAAGATACTAACCGTTAACGGGAGATGCAGAAGACTGTGACACATAGCCCTGCTGTTGCTCATCGTTAAACAATAACGATTGCTTCTGCATAGCTGACATTTTTTTTAATGCAGAGTTGATATAAACTAACGATTACGCCACGTATTTTGTTTGATGTTCCCCTACTTCACTACTTTGAGATTGCAGGTAATGACTCGTAATTTTAAAATCACGATTCTTTCAACACAAGCTCTGGACAACCTAGATCATAAATGCTAGTCCGGTGTATATATATATATTCTTCAGAGCCCCCCTCACCTCACCTCACCTTTTATTTGAAAAATTTGTGCTCCTCAGGTTGTTATTGTTGTTTCAGATTTAGAAGTGTCCAGTGCCATTTAGAAGTGCCACATGAAAGACTGATTAAAAAAATAGAGTCTCATGGTATTGGGGGTGCTATATTAAGCTGGATTAGGGCATGGCTATACCAAAGGAAACAGAGAGTTAGTATAAATGGAATCAAGTCAGAGTGGGAAAATGTTGTAAGTGGAGTGCCTCAAGGCTCTGTCCTGGGACCTCTGTTGTTTATAATATATATAAATGATTTAGATTCAGGTTTGAGTAGCAACATTTGCAAATTTGCCGATGATACGAAAATCGGTAGGGAAATTAATTCGGAGGAGGACTCACTATCACTTCAAGTTGATCTAGATAGGGTTTTGAAATGGTCAAAGGATTGGCAGATGCAGTTTAATGCTGATAAATGTAAAGTTCTGAGGTTAGGTAATGATGATAGAGTTACAAGATACGAGCTAGATGGTGTTGTGATTGCGAAGTCGGATTGCGAAAGGGATCTGGGAGTTATGATTAGTAAGAATTTAAAACAAAAGGATCAATGCATAAATGTTCGTAATAAGGCAAATCGGACACTTGGATTTATTAATCGCAGCGTTAGTAACAAGACACCTGGTGTGGTTCTCAAGCTATATCTTGCTCTAGTTAGGCCCCATTTAGATTATGCAGTTCAGTTTTGGTCGCCATATTATAGAATGGATATAAATTCACTTGAACGTGTCCAGCGTAGGATGACTAAGTTAATTCCCCAAATTAGAAATCTTTCATATGAAGAAAGATTAACAAAGCTTAAGCTGCATTCACTGGAAAGGCGAAGAGTTAGGGGTGACATGATAGAGGTTTACAAGTGGATGAATGGACATAACCGGGGGGATATTAATAGGGTATTAAAAGTATCAACACAGGACAGAACACGAAACAATGGATATAAATTGGATAAGTTTAGATTTAGGAAAGACTTGGGTAAATACTGGTTCAGTAACAGGGTTGTTGATTTGTGGAACGAATTGCCGCGTAACATTGTGGAGGTGGGGTCCCTCGATTGTGTCAAGCACGGGTTGGACAAGTATATGAGTGGGATTGGGTGGTTATAGAATAGGAGCTGCCTCGTATGGGCCAATAGGCCTTCTGCAGTTACCTTTGTTCTTATGTTCTTATGTTCTTATGTCCATGTAGCACAGGCTAAGATAAGCCCGTAATCCTCAGGTTGTATTAACACCAATATATTTTTGCTTCTAGAAAGGCGAAGAATTAGGGGTGACAAGAGAGTGTACAAGTATCCACTTGTACACTATCAAATGACCCAAATGGGCATATTTGCCCACTGTCACCAAACTCTACATGTATCATCTCGTTGCTATGAGTAGTAGGAATGCAGAACCATCTAGTATACAAAACGTTGTTACATGGTTGGCGACGTTCTGGAAGATCAGTTGGTGTATCATTTTGTGGAATACCAGAAGAATATGACATTAAAGACAAGGAGGCATCGTAGATCTTATCATTGAACAGCTTATCGAGTCGTAGGGAGTTTTTGAAGGACCGGTGATTAAGAGACAGATTTGGATTAACAGATTAAGGAACAATTTGCCCAAATCAAATGGGCAAAACAAAGGAAATATTAATAGGGTATTAAAGGTATCAACACAAGACAGAATATGAAACAATAGATATAAATTGCATAAGTTTAGATTTAGGAAAGACATGGGTAAATATTGGTTCCGTAACATAAGAACAAGGTAACTGCAGAAAGCCTATTGGCCCATACGAGGCAGCGCCTATCTATAACCACCCAATCCCACTCATAAACATGTCCAACCCACGCTTGCAACAATAGAGGGACCCCACCTCCACCATAAGAACATAACATAAGAACATAGGCAACTGCAGAAGGCCTATTGGCCTATACGAGGCAGCACCTATTTATAACCACCCAATCCCACTCATATACTAGTCCAACCCACGCTTGAAACAATCTAGGGACCCCACCTCCAGCACGTTGCGCGGTAATTGGTTCCACAAATCAACAACCCTGTTACTGAAGCAGTATTTACCCAAGTCTTTCCTAAATCTTAACTTATCCAATTTATACACATTGTTTCGTGTTCTGTCTTGTGTTGATACTTTTAATACCCTATTAATATCCCCCTTTGTTATGTCCATTCACCCACTTGTAAACCTCTATCATGTCACCCCTAACTCTTCGCCTTTCCAGTGAATGCAACTAAAGCTTTGTTAATTTTTCTTCATATGAAAGATTTCTAATTTGGGGAATTAACTTAGTCATCCTACGCTGGACACGTTCAAGTGAATTTATATCCATTCTGGTGACTCTAGTGGGAGCCCTGAGGACAGAGTTGGACTCTCTGCGGGAGGAGGTGCGTCAGCTTAAAAAACAACGAGAAGTAACGGAGGAGACCAGCAGTAAAGGAACCTCGTCTTGGAGAGTTGCGAAAGACAGGGGCCTTAAGAAGACTTTGATAAAGCCGCCTTCAAACGCCATAGCAACTTCAAATTCATTTGACGTTTTGGAGGACGAGTGCTGTGGAGAGACTGTGGATCGCGCAAAAGGGAAAGCAACGAAGAGAAAGGAAGCGCAGGCCCCTCAGAAAGTAAAGGAAGTACCTAAGCAAACATTAGTTGTGGGAGATTCCCAGACAAGGTATTTGGATAGAACGTTTTGTGCTAGAGATAGGGGGAACAGGTTAAGGGTTTGCTATCCCGGAGCTGGCATTGGTGATATTATAAACAACATGAATGATATTATGGCTGGTAATGGGAACAATCCCATTATTTGCATTAGCGTGGGAGGAAATGATGTTGGTCGAGTCAGGAGTGAGGAACTGATTCAGAGGTATAAAACAGCCATAGAGTTAGTTAGGAGCAAGGGAGGAATCCCGATCATATGTGGCATTCTTCCAAGAAAGGGAGTGGGAAATGAATGGATATCGAGGGCACTTGGTGTCAATTGCCGGCTGGAAAGATATTGCAAATCAAATGCAATATCTTTCATAGACAACTGGGAACACTTCTATGGAAGAAATGAAATGTATGCTCGTGATGGGGTGCATCTATCGAGAGCTGGGGTTGTTGCTGTTGCGAACTCGCTAGAAGAAGTGGTTAGAGGTGTTTGTTTGGGTTTAAACTGTTAGTAGATAGAGGTATGGGAATTGATTTGGAGGAAGGAGGTAATAAAAGTATGTGTTTGTGGGAGAAAGGAATTGGCAAAACGATCAGGGAAAGAGAAGGTCCGCAAAATAACAATTCACTTAGGGTATATTACACTAACAGTAGAAGTCTAAGAAATAAAATTAACGAATTAAATGCTCTTGTCTGCACAGAAAAAATAGATATTATTGCACTTACCGAAACGTGGATGAATGTAGAAAATAGAGAACTATTAGCTGAATATCAAATATATGGATTTAAACTATTTCACACAGATAGATATATTAGACGAGGAGGTGGAGTAGCCATATATGTTAGGGATAATTTGAAATGTAGTCTCAAAGAGGGAATCAAAACAGAGCCACACACAGAAACTATTTGGATTGAATTAAACGAAAAAGCTAATAATATTATAATAGGAGTAATATATAGGCCACCAAATTTAGACAGAATGGAAGCAAAGCATCTATGGGATGAAATATCTAGAGCATCTAGATCTAACAGTATTTATGTCATGGGTGACTTTAATTTTAGCGGAATAAACTGGTTGAACAAAACAGGGAATAGTGAAGCAGAAGATTTTCTAGAATTAATTGACGATTGCTTTCTTACGCAACACATTAAGGAACCAACACGGGAAAATAATATTTTAGATTTAGTGTTAACTAACAGGGAAACGCAAATTAATGACATCGAAATAGGGAGTGAGCTAGGGAGCAGTGATCACAAAGAAATCAGATTTAGCATAGAATGGAATAGACCAGTAGGAGAAAATTCTGTTAAAGTGCCAGATTTTCGAAAAGCTGATTTTAATAGCCTAAGAAATTTTTTGGGTCAAATTGATTGGAAAGGCTTGGGTATGGGGTGTGGGCCGGTCTTGGAGCGAGACATGAACCCAGCGATAGGTGACTTAAATGGGGATTTCGATGTGGATTCAATATATAACTTATTTAAGAATATTCTAAACAAAGCACAGGAACGTAGTATACCATACAAATTGAATAGATCGTATACTAATGACCCAAAGTGGATAACAAAGAATTTGAAGAACCTTATAGGTAAAAAGAGAGCTTGGTACAAAAGGATTAAAAATGGGGAGGTCACTTTAGAACAGGAATTCGTACAACTGGTTAGAAATGTTAAAAAAGAGATAAGGAAAGCAAAAAGAAACTATGAAGTTCGCATAGCAGGGCAAGCAAAGACAAATCCTAAAGGGTTTTTTCAGTTATATCGTACTAAGACTAGGGAAAGGATAGGTCCATTAAAAACTGAGACAGGTCAAATAACAGATAGTGATGAAGAGATGAGTAGTATTTTTAATAAATATTTTGTATCTGTATTTACTAAAGAGGAACTTAACAATATGCCTTCAGCCGAACAAGTCTATGTGGGTGGGGACGAGGACAGGTTGACGAGTTTAGCAGTTACCAGGGAGGATGTTCTTAAACAAATAGTAAAACTCAAACCAAACAAATCCCCAGGGCCGGATGAAGTGTTTGCTAGGGTGCTTAAAGAATGCAAAGAGGAGCTTTGTGACCCACTGTCAACCATATTTAATAAATCAATAGAGTCAGGCAGAGTGCCAGAGTTTTGGAAAGTTGCTAATGTGATACCAGTTTTTAAGAAAGGAGATAGATCACTTGCGTCTAACTATCGACCAATTAGCCTAACGTCTATTGTGGGAAAGTTACTCGAATCTATAATAGCAAATAAAATTCGTCTTCATCTTGAAAAACATAAATTAATAATTGAGTCGCAACATGGTTTTATAAATGGCCGTTCATGTTTAACAAATTTGTTATCTTTTTATTCTAGCATTGTTGAGGCAGTTGATAGTGGTAAGGATTGCGATGTTGTATACCTTGACTTTAGCAAAGCTTTTGATACAGTGCCACATGAAAGACTGATTAAAAAAATAGAGTCTCATGGTATTGGGGGTGCTATATTAAGCTGGATTAGGGCATGGCTATACCAAAGGAAACAGAGAGTTAGTATAAATGGAATCAAGTCAGAGTGGGAAAATGTTGTAAGTGGAGTGCCTCAAGGCTCTGTCCTGGGACCTCTGTTGTTTATAATATATATAAATGATTTAGATTCAGGTTTGAGTAGCAACATTTGCAAATTTGCCGATGATACGAAAATCGGTAGGGAAATTAATTCGGAGGAGGATTCACTATCACTTCAAGTTGATCTAGATAGGGTTTTGAAATGGTCAAAGGATTGGCAGATGCAGTTTAATGCTGATAAATGTAAAGTTCTGAGGTTAGGTAATGATGATAGAGTTACAAGATACGAGCTAGATGGTGTTGTGATTGCGAAGTCGGATTGCGAAAGGGATCTGGGAGTTATGATTAGTAAGAATTTAAAACAAAAGGATCAATGCATAAATGTTCGTAATAAGGCAAATCGGACACTTGGATTTATTAATCGCAGCGTTAGTAACAAGACACCTGGTGTGGTTCTCAAGCTATATCTTGCTCTAGTTAGGCCCCATTTAGATTATGCAGTTCAGTTTTGGTCGCCATATTATAGAATGGATATAAATTCACTTGAACGTGTCCAGCGTAGGATGACTAAGTTAATTTCCCAAATTAGAAATCTTTCATATGAAGAAAGATTAACAAAGCTTAAGTTGCATTCACTGGAAAGGCGAAGAGTTAGGGGTGACATGATAGAGGTTTACAAGTGGATGAATGGACATAACCGGGGGGATATTAATAGGGTATTAAAAGTATCAACACAGGACAGAACACGAAACAATGGATATAAATTGGATAAGTTTAGATTTAGGAAAGACTTGGGTAAATACTGGTTCAGTAACAGGGTTGTTGATTTGTGGAACCAATTGCCGCGTAACATTGTGGAGGTGGGGTCCCTCGATTGTTTCAAGCACGGGTTGGACAAGTATATGAGTGGGATTGGGTGGTTATAGAATAGGAGCTGCCTCGTATGGGCCAATAGGCCTTCTGCAGTTACCTTTGTTCTTATGTTCTTATGTTCTTATGTTCATTCTATAATATGGCGACCAAAACTGAACTGCATAATCTAAATGGGGCCTAACTAGAGCAAGATAAAGCTTGAGAACAACACCATGTGTCTTGTTACTAACGCTTCGATTAATAAATCCGAGTGTCCGATTTGCCTTATTACGAACATTTATGCATTGATCCTTTTGTTTTAAATTCTTACTAATCATAACTCCCAGATCCCTTTCGCAATCCGACTTCGCAATCTCAACACCATCTAGCTCGTATCTTGTAACTCTATCATCATTACCTAACCTCAGAACTTTACATTTATCAGCATTAAACTGCATCTGCCAATTCTTTGACCATTTTAAAACCCTATTTAGATCAACTTGAAGTGATAGTGAGTCCTCCTCCGAATTAATTTCCCTACCGATTTTCGTATCATCGGCAAATTTGCAAATGTTGCTACTCAAACCTGAATCTAAATCATTTATATATATTATAAACAACAAAGGTCCCAGGACAGAGCCTTGAGGCACTCCACTTACAACATTTTCCCACTCTGACTTGATTCCATCTATACTAACTCTCTGTTTCCTTTGGTATAGCCATGCCCTAATCCAGCTTAATATAGCACCCCCAATACCATAAGAACATAAGAACATAAGAACAAAGGTAACTGCAGAAGGCCTATTGGCCCATACGAGGCAGCTCCTATTCTATAACCACCCAATCCCACTCATATACTTGTCCAACCCGTGCTTGAAACAATCGAGGGACCCCACCTCCACAATGTTACGCGGCAATTGGTTCCACAAATCAACAACCCTGTTACTGAACCAGTATTTACCCAAGTCTTTCCTAAATCTAAACTTATCCAATTTATACCCATTGTTTCGTGTTCTGTCCTGTGTTGATACTTTTAATACCCTACTAATATCCCCCCGGTTATGTCCATTCATCCACTTGTAAACCTCTATCATGTCACCCCTAACTCTTCGCCTTTCCAGTGAATGCAACTTAAGCTTTGTTAATCTTTCTTCATATGAAAGATTTCTAATTTGGGGAATTAACTTAGTCATCCTACGCTGGACACGTTCAAGTGAATTTATATCCATTCTATAATATGGCGACCAAAACTGAACTGCATAATCTAAATGGGGCCTAACTAGAGCAAGATATAGCTTGAGAACCACACCAGGTGTCTTGTTACTAACGCTGCGATTAATAAATCCAAGTGTCCGATTTGCCTTATTACGAACATTTATGCATTGATCCTTTTGTTTTAAATTCTTACTAATCATAACTCCCAGATCCCTTTCGCAATCCGACTTCGCAATCACAACACCATCTAGCTCGTATCTTGTAACTCTATCATCATTACCTAACCTCAGAACTTTACATTTATCAGCATTAAACTGCATCTGCCAATCCTTTGACCATTTCAAAACCCTATCTAGATCAACTTGAAGTGATAGTGAGTCCTCCTCCGAATTAATTTCCCTACCGATTTTCGTATCATCGGCAAATTTGCAAATGTTGCTACTCAAACCTGAATCTAAATCATTTATATATATTATAAACAACAGAGGTCCCAGGACAGAGCCTTGAGGCACTCCACTTACAACATTTTCCCACTCTGACTTGATTCCATTTATACTAACTCTCTGTTTCCTTTGGTATAGCCATGCCCTAATCCAGCTTAATATAGCACCCCCAATACCATGAGACTATCTTTTTAATCAGTCTTTCATGTGGCACTGTATCAAAAGCTTTGCTAAAGTCAAGGTATACAACAACACAATCCTTACCACTATCAACTGCCTCAACTATGCTAGAATAAAAAGATAACAAATTTGTTAAACATGAACGGCCATTTATAAAACCATGTTGAGACTCAATTATTAATTTATGTTTTTCAAGATGAAGACGAATTTTATTTGCTATTATAGATTCGAGTAACTTTCCCACAATAGACGTTAGGCTAATTGGTCGATAGTTAGACGCAAGTGATCTATCTCCTTTCTTAAAAACTGGTATCACATTAGCAACTTTCCAAAACTCTGGCACTCTGCCTGACTCTATTGATTTATTAAATATGGTTGACAGTGGGTCACAAAGCTCCTCTTTGCATCCTTTAAGCAAACTGGCAAACACTTCATCCGGCCCTGGGGATTTGTTTGGTTTGAGTTTTACTATTTGTTTAAGAACATCCTCCCTGGTAACTTCTAAACTCGTCAACCTGTCCTCATCCCCACCCACATAGACTTGTTCGGCTGAAGGCATATTGTTAAGTTCCTCTTTAGTAAATACAGATACAAAATATTTATTAAAAATACTACTCATCTCTTCATCACTATCTGTTATTTGACCTGTCTCAGTTTTTAATGGACCTATCCTTTCCCTAGTCTTAGTACGATATAACTGAAAAAAACCTTTAGGATTTGTCTCTGCTTGCCCTGCTATGCGAACTTCATAGTTTCTTTTTGCTTTCCTTATCTCTTTTTTAACATTTCTAACCAGTTGTACGAATTCCTGTTCTAAAGTGACCTCCCCATTTTTAATCCTTTTGTACCAAGCTCTCTTTTTACCTATAAGGTTCTTCAAATTCTTTGTTATCCACTTTGGGTTATTAGTATTCGATCTATTCAATTCACATCTTCACAGATGGGTCAGTTAATCAAGAAAGAGGTTCTGCTGGGGCACTAACCCAAACAAACACCTCCAACCACAGGTTTCAAAGAGTTGGCAACAGTAGAAACTCCAGCCCTAGATAAATACTAAAAAGAAATGTTTTCCCGGCAGTGATTTATCTGGTAAGAATCAGTGAGAAATTCGCCTCCAGTAGTAGTCGGTCCCAACATTCTGGATCCAGGATCTTCACTAACTCCACGATTGTTGCCACGATTTCCGTGGTCCGTAAGTTAAAAAAAGAGGGGGGGGGATTTCGATGTGAATTCAAAATATAACTTAATTAAAAATATTTTTGGAAGTAGCACCCCTTGATTGTTGCAATTGTAGGTATGATATACATATACATTAATTAGTAATAATACCAAGCATTAAATAATATTTTTATTTGTAACAATTAAAAATGGAATACAATTAATGGAATTTTATTGGAGCTAATCTATAGACAATTGGAGCTGTTGGAAGCATTTAACAATCATAAGATCTTCTGTGATTATTGGCACTCTGATTATTCCATGGACATTCCGAATATGGATGTTCAGTACATTCTTCTGACTGAAGGAACAGTCACAGTAAGAACATGCGTTGCGTTGGTTACCTCTATGGACAAACAGACGTGTGTTTAGGTGTCCTGGCGAAGATGCTTCAGTGTCGCACTCCTGAGAGGCGGCTCGATATCTTTGGCTTCGGCTTAAGTTAGGATATGGTGAAGGACGCATGCTAGCTCTCTTCTTCTTGACTTGGCCAGTTTTGCTGGGCTCACCAAACTCTACATGAATCATCTCGTTGCTATAAGTAGTAGGGATGCTGAACGATCTAGTATACGGAACGTTGTTACATGGTTGGCGACGTTCTGGAAGATCAGTTAGTGTATCATTTTGTGGAATGCCAGACGAATATGACATTAAAGACAAGGAGGCATCGTAGATCTTATCATTGAACAGCTTATCGAGTCGTAGGGAGTTTTTGAAGGACCGGTGATTAAGAGACAGATTTGGATTAACAGATTAAGGAACAATTTGCCCAAATCAAATGGGCAAAACAAAGGAAATATTAATAGGGTATTAAAGGTATCAACACAAGACAGAATATGAAACAATAGATATAAATTGCATAAGTTTAGATTTAGGAAAGACATGGGTAAATATTGGTTCCGTAACATAAGAACAAGGTAACTGCAGAAAGCCTATTGGCCCATACGAGGCAGCGCCTATCTATAACCACCCAATCCCACTCATAAACATGTCCAACCCACGCTTGCAACAATAGAGGGACCCCACCTCCACCATAAGAACATAACATAAGAACAAAGGCAACTGCAGAAGGCCTATTGGCCTATACGAGGCAGCACCTATTTATAACCACCCAATCCCACTCATATACATAAGAACATAAGAACAAAGGTAACTGCAGAAGGCCTATTGGCCCATACGAGGCAGCTCCTATTCTATAACCACCCAATCCCACTCATATACTTGTCCAACCCGTGCTTGAAACAATCGAGGGACCCCACCTCCACAATGTTACGCGGCAATTGGTTCCACAAATCAACAACCCTGTTACTGAACCAGTATTTACCCAAGTCTTTCCTAAATCTAAACTTATCCAATTTATATCCATTGTTTCGTGTTCTGTCCTGTGTTGATACTTTTAATACCCTATTAATATCCCCCCGGTTATGTCCATTCATCCACTTGTAAACCTCTATCATGTCACCCCTAACTCTTCGCCTTTCCAGTGAATGCAACTTAAGCTTTGTTAATCTTTCTTCATATGAAAGATTTCTAATTTGGGGAATTAACTTAGTCATCCTACGCTGGACACGTTCAAGTGAATTTATATCCATTCTATAATATGGCGACCAAAACTGAACTGCATAATCTAAATGGGGCCTAACTAGAGCAAGATATAGCTTGAGAACCACACCAGGTGTCTTGTTACTAACGCTGCGATTAATAAATCCAAGTGTCCGATTTGCCTTATTACGAACATTTATGCATTGATCCTTTTGTTTTAAATTCTTACTAATCATAACTCCCAGATCCCTTTCGCAATCCGACTTCGCAATCACAACACCATCTAGCTCGTATCTTGTAACTCTATCATCATTACCTAACCTCAGAACTTTACATTTATCAGCATTAAACTGCATCTGCCAATCCTTTGACCATTTCAAAACCCTATCTAGATCAACTTGAAGTGATAGTGAGTCCTCCTCCGAATTAATTTCCCTACCGATTTTCGTATCATCGGCAAATTTGCAAATGTTGCTACTCAAACCTGAATCTAAATCATTTATATATATTATAAACAACAAAGGTCCCAGGACAGAGCCTTGAGGCACTCCACTTACAACATTTTCCCACTCTGACTTGATTCCATCTATACTAACTCTCTGTTTCCTTTGGTATAGCCATGCCCTAATCCAGCTTAATATAGCACCCCCAATACCATAAGAACATAAGAACATAAGAACAAAGGTAACTGCAGAAGGCCTATTGGCCCATACGAGGCAGCTCCTATTCTATAACCACCCAATCCCACTCATATACTTGTCCAACCCGTGCTTGAAACAATCGAGGGACCCCACCTCCACAATGTTACGCGGCAATTGGTTCCACAAATCAACAACCCTGTTACTGAACCAGTATTTACCCAAGTCTTTCCTAAATCTAAACTTATCCAATTTATACCCATTGTTTCGTGTTCTGTCCTGTGTTGATACTTTTAATACCCTACTAATATCCCCCCGGTTATGTCCATTCATCCACTTGTAAACCTCTATCATGTCACCCCTAACTCTTCGCCTTTCCAGTGAATGCAACTTAAGCTTTGTTAATCTTTCTTCATATGAAAGATTTCTAATTTGGGGAATTAACTTAGTCATCCTACGCTGGACACGTTCAAGTGAATTTATATCCATTCTATAATATGGCGACCAAAACTGAACTGCATAATCTAAATGGGGCCTAACTAGAGCAAGATATAGCTTGAGAACCACACCAGGTGTCTTGTTACTAACGCTGCGATTAATAAATCCAAGTGTCCGATTTGCCTTATTACGAACATTTATGCATTGATCCTTTTGTTTTAAATTCTTACTAATCATAACTCCCAGATCCCTTTCGCAATCCGACTTCGCAATCACAACACCATCTAGCTCGTATCTTGTAACTCTATCATCATTACCTAACCTCAGAACTTTACATTTATCAGCATTAAACTGCATCTGCCAATCCTTTGACCATTTCAAAACCCTATCTAGATCAACTTGAAGTGATAGTGAGTCCTCCTCCGAATTAATTTCCCTACCGATTTTCGTATCATCGGCAAATTTGCAAATGTTGCTACTCAAACCTGAATCTAAATCATTTATATATATTATAAACAACAGAGGTCCCAGGACAGAGCCTTGAGGCACTCCACTTACAACATTTTCCCACTCTGACTTGATTCCATTTATACTAACTCTCTGTTTCCTTTGGTATAGCCATGCCCTAATCCAGCTTAATATAGCACCCCCAATACCATGAGACTATCTTTTTAATCAGTCTTTCATGTGGCACTGTATCAAAAGCTTTGCTAAAGTCAAGGTATACAACAACACAATCCTTACCACTATCAACTGCCTCAACTATGCTAGAATAAAAAGATAACAAATTTGTTAAACATGAACGGCCATTTATAAAACCATGTTGAGACTCAATTATTAATTTATGTTTTTCAAGATGAAGACGAATTTTATTTGCTATTATAGATTCGAGTAACTTTCCCACAATAGACGTTAGGCTAATTGGTCGATAGTTAGACGCAAGTGATCTATCTCCTTTCTTAAAAACTGGTATCACATTAGCAACTTTCCAAAACTCTGGCACTCTGCCTGACTCTATTGATTTATTAAATATGGTTGACAGTGGGTCACAAAGCTCCTCTTTGCATCCTTTAAGCAAACTGGCAAACACTTCATCCGGCCCTGGGGATTTGTTTGGTTTGAGTTTTACTATTTGTTTAAGAACATCCTCCCTGGTAACTTCTAAACTCGTCAACCTGTCCTCATCCCCACCCACATAGACTTGTTCGGCTGAAGGCATATTGTTAAGTTCCTCTTTAGTAAATACAGATACAAAATATTTATTAAAAATACTACTCATCTCTTCATCACTATCTGTTATTTGACCTGTCTCAGTTTTTAATGGACCTATCCTTTCCCTAGTCTTAGTACGATATAACTGAAAAAAACCTTTAGGATTTGTCTCTGCTTGCCCTGCTATGCGAACTTCATAGTTTCTTTTTGCTTTCCTTATCTCTTTTTTAACATTTCTAACCAGTTGTACGAATTCCTGTTCTAAAGTGACCTCCCCATTTTTAATCCTTTTGTACCAAGCTCTCTTTTTACCTATAAGGTTCTTCAAATTCTTTGTTATCCACTTTGGGTTATTAGTATTCGATCTATTCAATTCACATCTTCACAGATGGGTCAGTTAATCAAGAAAGAGGTTCTGCTGGGGCACTAACCCAAACAAACACCTCCAACCACAGGTTTCAAAGAGTTGGCAACAGTAGAAACTCCAGCCCTAGATAAATACTAAAAAGAAATGTTTTCCCGGCAGTGATTTATCTGGTAAGAATCAGTGAGAAATTCGCCTCCAGTAGTAGTCGGTCCCAACATTCTGGATCCAGGATCTTCACTAACTCCACGATTGTTGCCACGATTTCCGTGGTCCGTAAGTTAAAAAAAGAGGGGGGGGGATTTCGATGTGAATTCAAAATATAACTTAATTAAAAATATTTTTGGAAGTAGCACCCCTTGATTGTTGCAATTGTAGGTATGATATACATATACATTAATTAGTAATAATACCAAGCATTAAATAATATTTTTATTTGTAACAATTAAAAATGGAATACAATTAATGGAATTTTATTGGAGCTAATCTATAGACAATTGGAGCTGTTGGAAGCATTTAACAATCATAAGATCTTCTGTGATTATTGGCACTCTGATTATTCCATGGACATTCCGAATATGGATGTTCAGTACATTCTTCTGACTGAAGGAACAGTCACAGTAAGAACATGCGTTGCGTTGGTTACCTCTATGGACAAACAGACGTGTGTTTAGGTGTCCTGGCGAAGATGCTTCAGTGTCGCACTCCTGAGAGGCGGCTCGATATCTTTGGCTTCGGCTTAAGTTAGGATATGGTGAAGGACGCATGCTAGCTCTCTTCTTCTGGACTTGGCCAGTTTTGCTGGGCTCACCAAACTCTACATGAATCATCTCGTTGCTATAAGTAGTAGGGATGCTGAACGATCTAGTATACGGAACGTTGTTACATGGTTGGCGACGTTCTGGAAGATCAGTTAGTGTATCATTTTGTGGAATGCCAGACGAATATGACATTAAAGACAAGGAGGCATCGTAGATCTTATCATTGAACAGCTTATCGAGTCGTAGGGAGTTTTTGAAGGACCGGTGATTAAGAGACAGATTTGGATTAACAGATTAAGGAACAATTTGCCCAAATCAAATGGGCAAAACAAAGGAAATATTAATAGGGTATTAAAGGTATCAACACAAGACAGAATATGAAACAATAGATATAAATTGCATAAGTTTAGATTTAGGAAAGACATGGGTAAATATTGGTTCCGTAACATAAGAACAAGGTAACTGCAGAAAGCCTATTGGCCCATACGAGGCAGCGCCTATCTATAACCACCCAATCCCACTCATAAACATGTCCAACCCACGCTTGCAACAATAGAGGGACCCCACCTCCACCATAAGAACATAACATAAGAACAAAGGCAACTGCAGAAGGCCTATTGGCCTATACGAGGCAGCACCTATTTATAACCACCCAATCCCACTCATATACATAAGAACATAAGAACAAAGGTAACTGCAGAAGGCCTATTGGCCCATACGAGGCAGCTCCTATTCTATAACCACCCAATCCCACTCATATACTTGTCCAACCCGTGCTTGAAACAATCGAGGGACCCCACCTCCACAATGTTACGCGGCAATTGGTTCCACAAATCAACAACCCTGTTACTGAACCAGTATTTACCCAAGTCTTTCCTAAATCTAAACTTATCCAATTTATATCCATTGTTTCGTGTTCTGTCCTGTGTTGATACTTTTAATACCCTATTAATATCCCCCCGGTTATGTCCATTCATCCACTTGTAAACCTCTATCATGTCACCCCTAACTCTTCGCCTTTCCAGTGAATGCAACTTAAGCTTTGTTAATCTTTCTTCATATGAAAGATTTCTAATTTGGGGAATTAACTTAGTCATCCTACGCTGGACACGTTCAAGTGAATTTATATCCATTCTATAATATGGCGACCAAAACTGAACTGCATAATCTAAATGGGGCCTAACTAGAGCAAGATATAGCTTGAGAACCACACCAGGTGTCTTGTTACTAACGCTGCGATTAATAAATCCAAGTGTCCGATTTGCCTTATTACGAACATTTATGCATTGATCCTTTTGTTTTAAATTCTTACTAATCATAACTCCCAGATCCCTTTCGCAATCCGACTTCGCAATCACAACACCATCTAGCTCGTATCTTGTAACTCTATCATCATTACCTAACCTCAGAACTTTACATTTATCAGCATTAAACTGCATCTGCCAATCCTTTGACCATTTCAAAACCCTATCTAGATCAACTTGAAGTGATAGTGAGTCCTCCTCCGAATTAATTTCCCTACCGATTTTCGTATCATCGGCAAATTTGCAAATGTTGCTACTCAAACCTGAATCTAAATCATTTATATATATTATAAACAACAGAGGTCCCAGGACAGAGCCTTGAGGCACTCCACTTACAACATTTTCCCACTCTGACTTGATTCCATTTATACTAACTCTCTGTTTCCTTTGGTATAGCCATGCCCTAATCCAGCTTAATATAGCACCCCCAATACCATGAGACTCTATTTTTTTAATCAGTCTTTCATAAGAACATAAGAACATAAGAACAAAGGTAACTGCAGAAGGCCTATTGGCCCATACGAGGCAGCTCCTATTCTATAACCACCCAATCCCACTCATATACTTGTCCAACCCGTGCTTGAAACAATCGAGGGACCCCACCTCCACAATGTTACGCGGCAATTGGTTCCACAAATCAACAACCCTGTTACTGAACCAGTATTTACCCAAGTCTTTCCTAAATCTAAACTTATCCAATTTATATCCATTGTTTCGTGTTCTGTCCTGTGTTGATACTTTTAATACCCTATTAATATCCCCCCGGTTATGTCCATTCATCCACTTGTAAACCTCTATCATGTCACCCCTAACTCTTCGCCTTTCCAGTGAATGCAACTTAAGCTTTGTTAATCTTTCTTCATATGAAAGATTTCTAATTTGGGGAATTAACTTAGTCATCCTACGCTGGACACGTTCAAGTGAATTTATATCCATTCTATAATATGGCGACCAAAACTGAACTGCATAATCTAAATGGGGCCTAACTAGAGCAAGATATAGCTTGAGAACCACACCAGGTGTCTTGTTACTAACGCTGCGATTAATAAATCCAAGTGTCCGATTTGCCTTATTACGAACATTTATGCATTGATCCTTTTGTTTTAAATTCTTACTAATCATAACTCCCAGATCCCTTTCGCAATCCGACTTCGCAATCACAACACCATCTAGCTCGTATCTTGTAACTCTATCATCATTACCTAACCTCAGAACTTTACATTTATCAGCATTAAACTGCATCTGCCAATCCTTTGACCATTTCAAAACCCTATCTAGATCAACTTGAAGTGATAGTGAGTCCTCCTCCGAATTAATTTCCCTACCGATTTTCGTATCATCGGCAAATTTGCAAATGTTGCTACTCAAACCTGAATCTAAATCATTTATATATATTATAAACAACAGAGGTCCCAGGACAGAGCCTTGAGGCACTCCACTTACAACATTTTCCCACTCTGACTTGATTCCATTTATACTAACTCTCTGTTTCCTTTGGTATAGCCATGCCCTAATCCAGCTTAATATAGCACCCCCAATACCATGAGACTCTATTTTTTTAATCAGTCTTTCATGTGGCACTGTATCAAAAGCTTTGCTAAAGTCAAGGTATACAACATCGCAATCCTTACCACTATCAACTGCCTCAACAATGCTAGAATAAAAAGATAACAAATTTGTTAAACATGAACGGCCATTTATAAAACCATGTTGCGACTCAATTATTAATTTATGTTTTTCAAGATGAAGACGAATTTTATTTGCTATTATAGATTCGAGTAACTTTCCCACAATAGACGTTAGGCTAATTGGTCGATAGTTAGACGCAAGTGATCTATCTCCTTTCTTAAAAACTGGTATCACATTAGCAACTTTCCAAAACTCTGGCACTCTGCCTGACTCTATTGATTTATTAAATATGGTTGACAGTGGGTCACAAAGCTCCTCTTTGCATTCTTTAAGCACCCTAGCAAACACTTCATCCGGCCCTGGGGATTTGTTTGGTTTGAGTTTTACTATTTGTTTAAGAACATCCTCCCTGGTAACTGCTAAACTCGTCAACCTGTCCTCGTCCCCACCCACATAGACTTGTTCGGCTGAAGGCATATTGTTAAGTTCCTCTTTAGTAAATACAGATACAAAATATTTATTAAAAATACTACTCATCTCTTCATCACTATCTGTTATTTGACCTGTCTCAGTTTTTAATGGACCTATCCTTTCCCTAGTCTTAGTACGATATAACTGAAAAAACCCTTTAGGATTTGTCTTTGCTTGCCCTGCTATGCGAACTTCATAGTTTCTTTTTGCTTTCCTTATCTCTTTTTTAACATTTCTAACCAGTTGTACGAATTCCTGTTCTAAAGTGACCTCCCCATTTTTAATCCTTTTGTACCAAGCTCTCTTTTTACCTATAAGGTTCTTCAAATTCTTTGTTATCCACTTTGGGTCATTAGTATACGATCTATTCAATTTGTATGGTATACTACGTTCCTGTGCTTTGTTTAGAATATTCTTAAATAAGTTATATATTGAATCCACATCGAAATCCCCATTTAAGTCACCTATCGCTGGGTTCATGTCTCGCTCCAAGACCGGCCCACACCCCATACCCAAGCCTTTCCAATCAATTTGACCCAAAAAATTTCTTAGGCTATTAAAATCAGCTTTTCGAAAATCTGGCACTTTAACAGAATTTTCTCCTACTGGTCTATTCCATTCTATGCTAAATCTGATTTCTTTGTGATCACTGCTCCCTAGCTCACTCCCTATTTCGATGTCATTAATTTGCGTTTCCCTGTTAGTTAACACTAAATCTAAAATATTATTTTCCCGTGTTGGTTCCTTAATGTGTTGCGTAAGAAAGCAATCGTCAATTAATTCTAGAAAATCTTCTGCTTCACTATTCCCTGTTTTGTTCAACCAGTTTATTCCGCTAAAATTAAAGTCACCCATGACATAAATACTGTTAGATCTAGATGCTCTAGATATTTCATCCCATAGATGCTTTGCTTCCATTCTGTCTAAATTTGGTGGCCTATATATTACTCCTATTATAATATTATTAGCTTTTTCGTTTAATTCAATCCAAATAGTTTCTGTGTGTGGCTCTGTTTTGATTCCCTCTTTGAGACTACATTTCAAATTGTCCCTAACATATATGGCTACTCCACCTCCTCGTCTAATATATCTATCTGTGTGAAATAGTTTAAATCCATATATTTGATATTCAGCTAATAGTTCTCTATTTTCTACATTCATCCACGTTTCGGTAAGTGCAATAATATCTATTTTTTCTGTGCAGACAAGAGCATTTAATTCGTTAATTTTATTTCTTAGACTTCTACTGTTAGTGTAATATACCCTAAGTGAATTGTTATTTTGCGGACCTTCTCTTTCCCTGATCGTTTTGCCAATTCCTTTCTCCCACAAACACATACTTTTAATACCTCCTTCCTCCAAATCAATTCCCATACCTCTATCTACTAACAGTTTAAACCCAAACAAACACCTCTAACCACTTCTTCTAGCGAGTTCGCAACAGCAACAACCCCAGCTCTCGATAGATGCACCCCATCACGAGCATACATTTCATTTCTTCCATAGAAGTGTTCCCAGTTGTCTATGAAAGATATTGCATTTGATTTGCAATATCTTTCCAGCCGGCAATTGACACCAAGTGCCCTCGATATCCATTCATTTCCCACTCCCTTTCTTGGAAGAATGCCACATATGATCGGGATTCCTCCCTTGCTCCTAACTAACTCTATGGCTGTTTTATACCTCTGAATCAGTTCCTCACTCCTGACTCGACCAACATCATTTCCTCCCACGCTAATGCAAATAATGGGATTGTTCCCATTACCAGCCATAATATCATTCATGTTGTTTATAATATCACCAATGCCAGCTCCGGGATAGCAAACCCTTAACCTGTTCCCCCTATCTCTAGCACAAAACGTTCTATCCAAATACCTTATCTGGGAATCTCCCACAACTAATGTTTGCTTAGGTACTTCATTTACTTTCTGAGGGGCCTGCGCTTCCTTTCTCTTCGTTGCTTTCCCTTTTGCGCGATCCACAGTCTCTCCACAGCACTCGTCCTCCAAAACGTCAAATGAATTTGAAGTTGCTATGGCGTTTGAAGGCGGCTTTATCAAAGTCTTCTTAAGGCCCCTGTCTTTCGCAACTCTCCAAGACGAGGTCCCTTTACTGCTGGTCTCCTCCTTCGTTACTTCTCGTTGTTTTTTAAGCTGACGCACCTCCTCCCGCAGAGAGTCCAACTCTGTCCTCAGGGCTCCCACTAGAGTCACCAGGTCCTTCACTACAACTTCCATATTGCTATGATGGCACTGTATCAAAAGCTTTGCTAAAGTCAAGGTATACAACATCGCAATCCTTACCACTATCAACTGCCTCAACAATGCTAGAATAAAAAGATAACAAATTTGTTAAACATGAACGGCCATTTATAAAACCATGTTGCGACTCAATTATTAATTTATGTTTTTCAAGATGAAGACGAATTTTATTTGCTATTATAGATTCGAGTAACTTTCCCACAATAGACGTTAGGCTAATTGGTCGATAGTTAGACGCAAGTGATCTATCTCCTTTCTTAAAAACTGGTATCACATTAGCAACTTTCCAAAACTCTGGCACTCTGCCTGACTCTATTGATTTATTAAATATGGTTGACAGTGGGTCACAAAGCTCCTCTTTGCATTCTTTAAGCACCCTAGCAAACACTTCATCCGGCCCTGGGTATTTGTTTGGTTTGAGTTTTACTATTTGTTTAAGAACATCCTCCCTGGTAACTGCTAAACTCGTCAACCTGTCCTCGTCCCCACCCACATAGACTTGTTCGGCTGAAGGCATTGATCCTTTTGTTTTAAATTCTTACTAATCATAACTCCCAGATCCCTTTCGCAATCCGACTTCGCAATCTCAACACCATCTAGCTCGTATCTTGTAACTCTATCATCATTACCTAACCTCAGAACTTTACATTTATCAGCATTAAACTGCATCTGCCAATTCTTTGACCATTTTAAAACCCTATTTAGATCAACTTGAAGTGATAGTGAGTCCTCCTCCGAATTAATTTCCCTACCGATTTTCGTATCATCGGCAAATTTGCAAATGTTGCTACTCAAACCTGAATCTAAATCATTTATATATATTATAAACAACAAAGGTCCCAGGACAGAGCCTTGAGGCACTCCACTTACAACATTTTCCCACTCTGACTTGATTCCATTTATACTAACTCTCTGTTTCCTTTGGTATAGCCATGCCCTAATCCAGCTTAATATAGCACCCCCAATACCATGAGACTATCTTTTTAATCAGTCTTTCATGTGGCACTGTATCAAAAGCTTTGCTAAAGTCAAGGTACACAACAACACAATCCTTACCACTATCAACTGCCTCAACTATGCTAGAATAAAAAGATAACAAATTTGTTAAACATGAACGGCCATTTATAAAACCATGTTGAGACTCAATTATTAATTTATGTTTTTCAAGATGAAGACGAATTTTATTTGCTATTATAGATTCGAGTAACTTTCCCACAATAGACGTTAGGCTAATTGGTCGATAGTTAGACGCAAGTGATCTATCTCCTTTCTTAAAAACTGGTATCACATTAGCAACTTTCCAAAACTCTGGCACTCTGCCTGACTCTATTGATTCATTAAATATGGTTGACAGTGGGTCACAAAGCTCCTCTTTGCATCCTTTAAGCACCCTGGCAAACACTTCATCCGGCCCTGGGGATTTGTTTGGTTTGAGTTTTACTATTTGTTTAAGAACATCCTCCCTGGTAACTTCTAAACTCGCCAACCTGTCCTCGTCCCCACCCACATAGACTTGTTCGGCTGAAGGCATATTGTTAAGTTCCTCTTTAGTAAATACAGATACAAAATATTTATTAAAAATACTACTCATCTCTTCATCACTATCTGTTATTTGACCTGTCTCAGTTTTTAATGGACCTATCCTTTCCCTAGTCTTAGTACGATATAACTGAAAAAAAACTTTAGGATTTGTCTCTGCTTGCCCTGCTATGCGAACTTCATAGTTTCTTTTTGCTTTCCTTATCTCTTTTTTAACATTTCTAACCAGTTGTACGAATTCCTGTTCTAAAGTGACCTCCCCATTTTTAATCCTTTTGTACCAAGCTCTCTTTTTAAGGTTCGTTCAAATTCGAACTTTGTTCGAAAAAGTTCGAACAAAGCTCCTATGTTCGAACATAAGTTCGAACTTTGTTCGAACTTAAGGTTCGAACTTTTTAAAGTTCGTTCAAATAAGGTTCTTCAAATTCTTTGTTATCCACTTTGGGTCATTAGTATTCGATCTATTCAATTCACATCTTCACAGATGGATCAGTTAATCAAGAAAGAGGTTCTGCTGGGGCACTAACCCAAACAAACACCTCCAACCACAGGTTTCAAAGAGTTGGCAACAGTAGAAACTCCAGCCCTAGATAAATACTAAAAAGAAATGTTTTCCCGGCAGTGATTTATCTAGTAAGAATCAGTGAGAAATTCGCCTCCAGTAGTAGTCGGTCCCAACATTCTGGATCCAGGATCTTCACTAACTCCACGATTGTTGCCACGATTTCCGTGGTCCGTAAGTTAAAAAAAGAGGTGGGGGGGATTTCGATGTGAATTCAAAATATAACTTAATTAAAAATATTTTTGGAAGTAGCACCCCTTGATTGTTGCAATTGTAGGTATGATATACATATACATTAATTAGTAATAATACCAAGCATTAAATAATATGTATTTGTAACAATTAAAAATGGAATACAATTAATGGAATTTTATTGGAGCTAATCTATAGACAATTGGAGCTGTTGGAAGCATTTAACAATCATAAGATCTTCTGTGATTATTGGCACTCTGATTATTCCATGGACATTCCGAATATGGATGTTCAGTACATTCTTCTGACTGAAGGAACAGTCACAGTAAGAACATGCGTTGCGTTGGTTACCTCTATGGACAAACAGACGTGTGTTTAGGTGTCCTGGCGAAGATGCTTCAGTGTCGCACTCCTGAGAGGCGGCTCGATATCTTTGGCTTCGGCTTAAGTTAGGATATGGTGAAGGACGCATGCTAGCTCTCTTCTTCTTGACTTGGCCAGTTTTGCTGGGCTCACCAAACTCTACATGAATCATCTCGTTGCTATAAGTAGTAGGGATGCTGAACGATCTAGTATACGGAACGTTGTTACATGGTTGGCGACGTTCTGGAAGATCAGTTAGTGTATCATTTTGTGGAATGCCAGACGAATATGACATTAAAGACAAGGAGGCATCGTAGATCTTATCATTGAACAGCTTATCGAGTCGTAGGGAGTTTTTGAAGGACCGGTGATTAAGAGACAGATTTGGATTAACAGATTAAGGAACAATTTGCCCAAATCAAATGGGCAAAACAAAGGAAATATTAATAGGGTATTAAAGGTATCAACACAAGACAGAATATGAAACAATAGATATAAATTGCATAAGTTTAGATTTAGGAAAGACATGGGTAAATATTGGTTCCGTAACATAAGAACAAGGTAAATGCAGAAAGCCTATTGGCCCATACGAGGCAGCGCCTATCTATAACCACCCAATCCCACTCATAAACATGTCCAACCCACGCTTGCAACAATAGAGGGACCCCACCTCCACCATAAGAACATAACATAAGAACAAAGGCAACTGCAGAAGGCCTATTGGCCTATACGAGGCAGCACCTATTTATAACCACCCAATCCCACTCATATACTAGTCCAACCCACGCTTGAAACAATCGAGGGACCCCACCTCCAGCACGTTGCGCGGTAATTGGTTCCACAAATCAACAACCCTGTTACTGAAGCAGTATTTACCCAAGTCTTTCCTAAATCTTAACTTATCCAATTTATACACATTGTTTCGTGTTCTGTCTTGTGTTGATACTTTTAATACCCTATTAATATCCCCCTTTGTTATGTCCATTCACCCACTTGTAAACCTCTATCATGTCACCCCTAACTCTTCGCCTTTCCAGTGAAAGCAACTAAAGCTTTGTTAATTTTTCTTCATATGAAAGATTTCTAATTTGGGGAATTAACTTAGTCATCCTACGCTGGACACGTTCAAGTGAATTTATATCCATTCCATAATATGGCGACCAAAACTGAACTGCATAATCTAAATGGGGCCTAACTAGAGCAAGATAAAGCTTGAGAACCACACCAGGTGTCTTGTTACTAACGCTGCGATTAATATATCCAAGTGTCCGATTTGCCTTATTACGAACATTTAAGCATTGATCTTTTTGTTTTAAATTCTTGCTAGTCATAACTCCCAGATCCCTTTCGCAATTCGACTTCGCAATCTCAACACATAAGAACATAAGAACATAAGAACAAAGGCAACTGCAGAAGGCTTGTTGGCCCATACGAGGCAGCTCCTATTCTATAACCACCCAATCCCACTCATATACTTGTCCAACCCGTGCTTGAAACAATCGAGGGACCCCACCTCCACAATGTTACGCGGCAATTGGTTCCACAAATCAACAACCTTGTTACTGAACCAGTATTTACCCAAGTCTTTCCTAAATCTAAACTTATCCAATTTATACCCATTGTTTCGTGTTCTGTCCTGTGTTGATACTTTTAATACCCTATTAATATCCCCCCGGTTATGTCCATTCATCCACTTGTAAACCTCTATCATGTCACCCCTAACTCTTCGCCTTTCCAGTGAATGCAACTTAAGCTTTGTTAATCTTTCTTCATATGAAAGATTTCTAATTTGGGGAATTAACTTAGTCATCCTACGCTGGACACGTTCAAGTGAATTTATATCCATTCTATAATATGGCGACCAAAACTGAACTGCATAATCTAAATGGGGCCTAACTAGAGCAAGATATAGCTTGAGAACCACACCAGGTGTATTGTTACTAACGCTTCGATTAATAAATCCGAGTGTCCGATTTGCCTTATTACGAACATTTATGCATTGATCCTTTTGTTTTAAATTCTTACTAATCATAACTCCCAGATCCCTTTCGCAATCCGACTTCGCAATCACAACACCATCTAGCTCATATCTTGTAACTCTATCATCATTACCTAACCTCAGAACTTTACATTTATCAGCATTAAACTGCATCTGCCAATCCTTTGACCATTTCAAAACCCTATCTAGATCAACTTGAAGTGATAGTGAGTCCTCCTCCGAATTAATTTCCCTACCGATTTTCGTATCATCGGCAAATTTGCAAATGTTGCTACTCAAACCTGAATCTAAATCATTTATATATATTATAAACAACAGAGGTCCCAGGACAGAGCCTTGAGGCACTCCACTTACAACATTTTCCCACTCTGACTTGATTCCATTTATACTAACTCTCTGTTTCCTTTGGTATAGCCATGCCCTAATCCAGCTTAATATAGCACCCCCAATACCATGAGACTCTATCTTTTTAATCAGTCTTTCATGTGGCACTGTATCAAAAGCTTTGCTAAAGTCAAGGTATACAACATCGCAATCCTTACCACTATCAACTGCCTCAACAATGCTAGAATAAAAAGATAACAAATTTGTTAAACATGAACGGCCATTTATAAAACCATGTTGCGACTCAATTATTAATTTATGTTTTTCAAGATGAAGACGAATTTTATTTGCTATTATAGATTCGAGTAACTTTCCCACAATAGACGTTAGGCTAATTGGTCGATAGTTAGACGCAAGTGATCTATCTCCTTTCTTAAAAACTGGTATCACATTAGCAACTTTCCAAAACTCTGGCACTCTGCCTGTCTCTATTGATTTATTAAATATGGTTGACAGTGGGTCACAAAGCTCCTCTTTGCATTCTTTAAGCACCCTGGCAAACACTTCATCCGGCCCTGGGGATTTGTTTGGTTTGAGTTTTACTATTTGTTTAAGAACATCCTCCCTGGTAACTGTTAAACTCGTCAACCTGTCCTCGTCCCCACCCACATAGACTTGTTCGGCTGAAGGCATATTGTTAAGTTCCTCTTTAGTAAATACAGATACAAAATATTTATTAAAAATACTACTCATCTCTTCATCACTATCTGTTATTTGACCTGTCTCAGTTTTTAATGGACCTATCCTTTCCCTAGTCTTAGTACGATATAACTGAAAAAACCCCATCTAGCTCGTATCTTGTAACTCTATCATCATTACCTAACCTCAGAACTTTACATTTATCAGCATTAAACTGCATCTGCCAATCCTTCGACCATTTCAAAACCCTATCTAGATCAACTTAAGCACCTTGGCAAACACTTCATCCGGCCCTGTGGATTTGTTTGGTTTGAGTTTTACTATTTGTTTAAGAACATCCTCCCTGTCAACCATCAACTCGTCATCTCAGAGAACGTCAGAGAACATCAACTCGTCAACCTGTCCTCGTCCCCACCCACATAGACTTGTTATGCCTACGGCTGAAGGCATATTGTTAAGTTCCTCTTTAGTAAATACAGATACAAAATATTTATTAAAAATACTACTCATCTCTTCATCACTATCTGTTATTTGACCTGTCTCAGTTTTTAATGGGCCTATCCTTTCCCTAGTCTTAGTACGATATAACTGAAAAAACTCTTTAGGATTTGTCTCTGCTTGCCCTGCTATGCGAACTTCATAGTTTCTTTTTGATTTCCTTATCTCTTTTTTAACATTTCTAACCAGTTGTACGAATTCCTGTTCTAAAGTGACCTCCCCATTTTTAATCCTTTTGTACCAAGCTCTCTTTTTACCTATAAGGTTCTTCAAATTCTTTGTTATCCACTTTGGGTCATTAGTATTCGATCTATTCAATTTGTATGGTATACTACGTTCCTGTGCTTTGTTTAGAATATTCTTAAATAAGTTATATATTGAATCCACATCGAAATCCCCATTTACGTCACCTATCGCTGGGTTCATATCTCGCTCCAAGACCGGCCCACACCCCATACCCAAGACTTTCCAATGAATTTGACCCAAAAAATTTCTTAGGCTATTAAAATCAGCTTTTCGAAAATCTGGCACTTTAACAGAATTTCCTCCTACAGGTCTATTCCATTCTATGCTAAATCTGATTTCTTAGTGATCACTAATCTTTCAATGATTATCTTTAGATTCGATTCTTCCCATGGAGGAGGCTGTCGAAAGTGTTGATATGGTCTATCTTCCCCTTTGTTTTTAATGGTCCATTTCATGTCCATTTTCTCTAAAATCTTGACCACATTATCCATCCATGAGCTTGTTCTATACTGAAGGTTTTTCTGAAAGGATCTCTGTATGCTGTCTTTGATTGACAGCTTGGCGGTTGTTCCAGTAAGTTTTCCTATTATGGTGGCTATCCTTTCTTTCATCCTGTTTTCTAATGCTGGTAAATTTGTTTCCATTCTAAGGTTCTCTCTACGCGTCCATATAGGTGCTCCCAGCATTGTTCTCAGAGCATTATTTTGAGACACTTCCAGTTTATCCCATTGGTTATCACTGAGGGATGTAAGAGCAGGAGCAGCATAGTCGATGAGTGACCTAACTGCTTGAACGTAGTACATTTTGAGTACTGGTAGAGATGCACCATCTCTAAGACTGGTCAGAGAGCGCAAAGCTGAGTTTCTGGCTTTACAGCGTTGCCGAAGATATTCAATTTCTTGAGTGAATTTCAACTGGTTGTCTATTACGACTCCTAGATATTGAAAAGAGGTAACCCACTCAATTTCTTGTCCTTGTATTGCCAGTCTGATGTCTTGAGTTCTCATTTTAACAGCCATAGCTTTTGTTTTATTGCTGTTTATTTTCACTGCTATGCGTTCCGTTTCCTTGCTGATTCTTCCTTGCTTCCTTCTAGGCATTTTTGTGCATGGTTCCTTGCACCTTTGCCATTGATGATGACCACAAAGTCGTCTGCATAGTTAAGAAGTTTGGCTTTTGGTAGCTTGAGCCTCATGAATTGTTCCATGAGACAGTTGAAGAGGAAGGGGCTTAGTATTCCTCCCTGCGGAGTTCCATTTTCCAGCCTCTTTGAGGTCGATGTTTTTCCTTGGAATTTGACTTTAGCTTCTCGGTTAAGCAGGCTTCTTTTGGCAAAAGCAAGAGCGTGTCCTTTGATTTCCTTATCCACAAGGCAGCACAGTGTAGCTGGAGCACTGGCTAACTCGAAGGTTTTTCATAAGAACATAGGAACAAAGGTAACTGCAGAAGGCCTATTGGCCCATACAAGGAAGCTTCTATCTATAACCACCCAATCCCACTCATATACTTGTCCAACCCGCGCTTGAAATAATCGAGGGACCCCATCTCCACCACGTTACGCAGCAATTGGTTCCACAAATCAACAACCCTGTTACTGAACCAGTATTTACCCAAGTCTTTCCTAAATCTAAACTTATCCAATTTATACCCATTGTTTCGTGTTCTGTCTTGTGTTGATACTTTTAATACCCTATTAATATCCCCTTTGTTATGTCCTATCATCCTTATCCTATCATCCTTATTAGGGAAAGCAACGAAGAGAAAGGAAGCGCAGGCCCCTCAGAAAGTAAAGGAAGTACCTAAGCAAACATTAGTTGTGGGAGATTCCCAGATAAGGTATTTGGATAGAGCGTTTTGTGCTAGAGATAGGGGGAACAGGTTAAGGGTTTGCTATCCTGGAGCTGGCATTGGTGATATTATAAACAACATGAATGATATTATGGCTGGTAATGGGAACAATCCCATTATTTGCATTAGCGTGGGAGGAAATGATGTTGGTCGAGTTAGGAGTGAGGAACTGATGCAGAGGTATAAAACAGCCATAGAATTAGTTAGGAGCAAGGGAGGAATCCCGATCATATGTGGCATTCTTCCAAGAAAGGGAGTGGGAAATGAATGGATATCGAGGGCACTTGGTGTCAATTGCCGGCTGGAAAGATATTGCAAATCAAATGCAATATCTTTCATAGACAACTGGGAACACTTCTACGGAAAAAATGAAATGTATGCTCGTGATGGGGTGCATCTATCGAGAGCTGGGGTTGTTGCTGTTGCAAACTCGTTGGAAGAAGTGGTTAGAGGTGTTTGTTTGGGTTTAAACTGTTAGTAGATAGAGGTATGGGAATTGATTTGGAGGAAGGAGGTAATAAAAGTATGTGTTTGTGGGAGAAAGGAATTGGCAAAACGATCAGGGAAAGAGAAGGTCCGCAAAATATCAATTCACTTAGGGTATATTACACTAACAGTAGAAGTCTAAGAAATAAAATTAACGAATTAAATGCTCTTGTCTGCACAGAAAAAATAGATATTATTGCACTTACCGAAACGTGGATGAATGTAGAAAATAGAGAACTATTAGCTGAATATCAAATATATGGATTTAAACTATTTCACTCAGATAGATATATTAGACGAGGAGGTGGAGTAGCCATATATGTTAGGGACAATTTGAAATGTAGTCTCAAAGAGGGAATCAAAACAGAGCCACACACAGAAACTATTTGGATAGAATTAAACGAAAAAGCAAATAATATTATAATAGGAGTAATATATAGGCCACCAAATTTAGACAGAATGGAAGCAAAGCACCTATGGGATGAAATATCTAGAGCATCTAGATCTAACAGTATTTATGTCATGGGTGACTTTAATTTTAGCGGAATAAACTGGTTGAACAAAACAGGGAATAGTGAAGCAGAAGATTTTCTAGAATTAATTGACGATTGCTTTCTTACGCAACACAATAAGGAACCAACGCGGGAAAATAATATTTTAGATTTAGTGTTAACTAACAGGGAAACGCAAATTAATGACATCGAAATAGGGAGTGAGCTAGGGAACAGTGATCACAAAGAAATCAGATTTAGCATAGAATGGAATAGACCAGTAGGAGAAAATTCTGTTAAAGTGCCAGATTTTCGAAAAGCTGATTTTAATAGCCTAAGAAATTTTTTGGGTCAAATTGATTGGAAAGTCTTGGGTATGGGGTGTGGGCCGGTCTTGGAGCGAGACATGAACCCAGCGATAGGTGACTTAAATGGGGACTTCGATGTGGATTCAATATATAACTTATTTAAGAATATTCTAAACAAAGCACAGGAACGTAGTATACCATACAAATTGAATAGATCGAATACTAATGACCCAAAGTGGATAACAAAGAATTTGAAGAACCTTATAGGTAAAAAGAGAGCTTGGTACAAAAGGATTAAAAATGGGGAGGTCACTTTAGAACAGGAATTCGTACAACTGGTTAGAAATGTTAAAAAAGAGATAAGGAAAGCAAAAAGAAACTATGAAGTTCGCATAGCAGGGCAAGCAAAGACAAATCCTAAAGGTTTTTTTCAGTTATATCGTACTAAGACTAGGGAAAGGATAGGTCCATTAAAAACTGAGACAGGTCAAATAACAGACAGTGATGAAGAGATGAGTAGTATTTTTAATAAATATTTTGTATCTGTATTTACTAAAGAGGAACTTAACAATATGCCTTCAGCCGAACAAGTCTATGTGGGTGGGGACGAGGACAGGTTGACGAGTTTAACAGTTACCAGGGAGGATGTTCTTAAACAAATAGTAAAACTCAAACCAAACAAATCCCCAGGGCCGGATGAAGTGTTTGCCAGGGTGCTTAAAGAATGCAAAGAGGAGCTTTGTGACCCACTGTCAACCATATTTAATAAATCAATAGAGTCAGGCAGAGTTCTGAGGTGATGAATGCTGATAAATGTAAAGTTCTGAGGTTAGGTAATGATGATAGAGTTACAAGATACGAGCTAGATGGTGTTGTGATTGCGAAGTCGGATTGCGAAAGGGATCTGGGAGTTATGATTAGTAAGAATTTAAAACAAAAGGATCAATGCATAAATGTTCGTAATAAGGCAAATCGGACACTTGGATTTATTAATCGCAGCGTTAGTAACAAGACACCTGGTGTGGTTCTCAAGCTATATCTTGCTCTAGTTAGGCCCCATTTAGATTATGCAGTTCAGTTTTGGTCGCCATATTATAGAATGGATATAAATTCACTTGAACGTGTCCAGCGTAGGATGACTAAGTTAATTCCCCAAATTAGAAATCTTTCATATGAAGAAAGATTAACAAAGCTTAAGTTGCATTCACTGGAAAGGCGAAGAGTTAGGGGTGACATGATAGAGGTTTACAAGTGGATGAATGGACATAACCGGGGGGATATTAATAGGGTATTAAAAGTATCAACACAGGACAGAACACGAAACAATGGATATAAATTGGATAAGTTTAGATTTAGGAAAGACTTGGGTAAATACTGGTTCAGTAACAGGGTTGTTGATTTGTGGAACCAATTGCCGCGTAACATTGTGGAGGTGGGGTCCCTCGATTGTTTCAAGCACGGGTTGGACAAGTATATGAGTGGGATTGGGTGGTTATAGAATAGGAGCTGCCTCGTATGGGCCAATAGGCCTTCTGCAGTTACCTTTGTTCTTATGTTCTTATGTTCTTATGAGTGCCAGAGTTTTGGAAAGTTGCTAATATGATACCAGTTTTTAAGAAAGGAGATAGATCACTTGCGTCTAACTATCGACCAATTAGCCTAACGTCTATTGTGGGAAAGTTACTCGAATCTATAATAGCAAATAAAATTCGTCTTCATCTTGAAAAATATAAATTAATAATTGAGTCGCAACATGGTTTTATAAATGGCCGTTCATGTTTAACAAATTTGTTATCATTTTATTCTAGCATTGTTGAGGCAGTTGATAGTGGTAAGGATTGCGATGTTGTATACCTTGACTTTAGCAAAGCTTTTGATACAGTGCCTCATGAAAGACTGATTAAAAAGATAGAGTCTCATGGTATTGGGGGTGCTATATTAAGCTGGATTAGGGCATGGCTATACCAAAGGAAACAGAGAGTTAGTATAAATGGAATCAAGTCAGAGTGGGAAAATGTTGTAAGTGGAGTGCCTCAAGGCTCTGTCCTGGGACCTCTGTTGTTTATAATATATATAAATGATTTAGATTCAGGTTTGAGTAGCAACATTTGCAAATTTGCCGATGATACGAAAATCGGTAGGGAAATTAATTCGGAGGAGGACTCACTATCACTTCAAGTTGATCTAGATAGGGTTTTGAAATGGTCAAAGGATTGGCAGATGCAGTTTAATGCTGATAAATGTAAAGTTCTGAGGTTAGGTAATGATGATAGAGTTACAAGATACGAGCTAGATGGTGTTTTGATTGCGAAGTCGGATTGCGAAAGGGATCTGGGAGTTATGATTAGTAAGAATTTAAAACAAAAGGATCAATGCATAAATGTTCGTAATAAGGCAAATCGGACACTTGGATTTATTAATCGCAGCGTTAGTAACGCTGCGACATGATAGAGGTTTACAAGTGGATGAATGGACATAACCGGGGGGATATTAATAGGGTATTAAAAGTATCAACACAGGACAGAACACGAAACAATGGATATAAATTGGATAAGTTTAGATTTAGGAAAGACTTGGGTAAATACTGGTTCAGTAACAGGGTTGTTGATTTGTGGAACCAATTGCCGCGTAACATTGTGGAGGTGGGGTCCCTCGATTGTTTCAAGCACGGGTTGGACAAGTATATGAGTGGGATTGGGTGGTTATAGAATAGGAGCTGCCTCGTATGGGCCAATAGGCCTTCTGCAGTTACCTTTGTTCTTATGTTCTTATGTTCTTAACAAGACACCTGGTGTGGTTCTCAAGCTATATCTTGCTCTAGTTAGGCCCCATTTAGATTATGCAGTTCAGTTTTGGTCGCCATATTATAGAATGGATATAAATTCACTTGAACGTGTCCAGCGTAGGATGACTAAGTTAATTCCCCAAATTAGAAATCTTTCATATGAAGAAAGATTAACAAAGCTTAAGTTGCATTCACTGGAAAGGCGAAGAGTTAGGGGCGACATGATAGAGGTTTACAAGTGGGTGAATGGACATAACAAGGGGGATATTAATAGGGTATTAAAAGTATCAACACAGGACAGAACACGAAACAATGGGTATAAATTGGATAAGTTTAGATTTAGGAAAGACTTGGGTAAATACTGGTTCAGTAACAGGGTTGTTGATTTGTGGAACCAATTGCCGCGTAACGTGGTGGAGGTGGGGTCCCTCGATTGTTTCAAGCGCGGGTTGGACAAGTATATGAGTGGGATTGGGTGGTTATAGAATAGGAGCTGCCTCGTATGGGCCAATAGGCCTACTGCAGTCGCCTTTGTTCTTATATTCTTATGTTCTTATGTCTTTGCTTGCTCTGCTATGCAAACTTCATAGTTTCTTTTTGCTTTCCTTATCTCTTTTTTAGTATTTCTAACCAGTTATACGAATTCCTGTTCTAAAGTGACCTCCCCATTTTTAATCCTTTTGTACCGCGCTCTCTTTTTACCAATAAGGTTCTTCAGATCCTTTGTTATCGCCTTTGGATCATTAGTATTCGATCTATTCAATTTATATGGTATACTACATTCCTGAGCTTAGCTTAGAATATTTTTAAATAGGTTATATTTTGAGTCCACATCGAAAACCCCTTTTACGTCACCTATCGCTGGGTTCATGTCTAGCTCTAAGACCGGCCCACACCCCATACCCAAGACTTTCCAATCTATTTGACCCAATAAATTTCTTAGGTTATTGAAATTAGCTTTTCGAAAATCAGGCACTTTAACAGAATTTTCTCCTACTGATCTATTCCATTCTATGCTAAATCTGATTTCTTTATGATAACTGTTCCCTAGCTCACTCCCTATTTCGATGTCCTTAATTTGTGTTTCCCTGTTAGTTAACACTAAATCTAAAATATTATTTTCCAGCGTTGGTTCCTTAATGTGTTGCGTAAGAAAGCAATCGTCAATTAATTATAGAAAATCTTCTGCTTCATTATTCCCTGTTTTGTTCAACCAGTTTATTCCACTAAAATTAAAGTCACCCATGACATAAATACTCTTAGATCTAGATGCTCTAGACATTTCATCCCTTAGATGCTTTGCTTCCATTCTGTCTAAATTTGGTGGCCTATATATAACTCCTATTATAATATTATTTGCTTTTTCGTTTAATTCTATCCAAATAGTTTCTGTGTGTGGCTCAGATTTGATTCCCCTCTTTGAAACTACATTTCAAATTGTCCCTAACATATATGGCTACTCCCCCTCCTCGTCTAATATATCTATCTGTGTGAAATAGTTTAAATCCATTTATTTGATATTCAGCTAATAGTTCTCTATTTTCTACATTCATCCACGTTTCGGTAAGTGCAATAATATCTATTTTTTTCTGTGCAGACAAGAGCATTTAATTCATTAATTTTATTTCTTAGACTTCTACTGTTAGTGTAATATACCCTAAGCGAATTGTTATATGGGACCTCTGTTGTTTATAATATATATAAATGATTTAGATTCAGGTTTGAGTAGCAACATTTGCAAATTTGCCGATGATACGAAAATCGGTAGGGAAATTAATTCGGAGGAGGACTCACTATCACTTCAAGTTGATCTAGATAGGGTTTTGAAATGGTCAAAGGATTGGCAGATGCAGTTTAATGCTGATAAATGTAAAGTTCTGAGGTTAGGTAATGATGATAGAGTTACAAGATACGAGCTAGATGGTGTTGTGATTGCGAAGTCGGATTGCGAAAGGGATCTGGGAGTTATGATTAGTAAGAATTTAAAACAAAAGGATCAATGTATAAATGTTCGTAATAAGGCAAATCGGACACTTGGATTTATTAATCGCAGCGTTAGTAACAAGACACCTGGTGTGGTTCTCAAGCTATATCTTGCTCTAGTTAGGCCCCATTTAGATTATGCAGTTCAGTTTTGGTCGCCATATTATAGAATGGATATAAATTCACTTGAACGTGTCCAGCGTAGGATGACTAAGTTAATTCCCCAAATTAGAAATCTTTCATATGAAGAAAGATTAACAAAGCTTAAGTTGCATTCACTGGAAAGGCGAAGAGTTAGGGGTGACATGATAGAGGTTTACAAGTGGATGAATGGACATAACCGGGGGGATATTAATAGGGTATTAAAAGTATCAACACAGGACAGAACACGAAACAATGGATATAAATTGGATAAGTTTAGATTTAGGAAAGACTTGGGTAAATACTGGTTCAGTAACAGGGTTGTTGATTTGTGGAACCAATTGCCGCGTAACATTGTGGAGGTGGGGTCCCTCGATTGTTTCAAGCACGGGTTGGACAAGTATATGAGTGGGATTGGGTGGTTATAGAATAGGAGCTGCCTCGTATGGGCCAATAGGCCTTCTGCAGTTACCTTTGTTCTTATGTTCTTATGTTCTTATTTTGAGGCTCTTCAATTTCCCTGATTATTTTGCCAATTCCTTTCTAACAGTTTAAACCCAAACAAACACCTCTAACCACTTCTTCCAACGAGTTCGCAACAGCAACAACCCCAGCTCTCGATAGATGCACCCCATCACGAGCATACATTCCATTTCTTCCATAAAAGTGTTCCCAGTTGTCTATGAAAGATATTGCATTTGATTTGCAATATCTTTCCAGCTGGCAATTGACACCAAGTGCCCTCGATATCCATTCATTTCCTACTCCCTTTCTTGGAAGAATGCCACATATGATCGGGATTCCTCCCTTGCTCTTAACAAATTCAATGGCTGTCCTGAATCTCTGTATTAGTTCCTCACTCTTAACTCGTCCAACATCATTACCCCCTGCACTAATACAAATAATGGGTTTGTTTCCATTTCCTGTCATAATATCATTCATGTTTCCAACAATATCACCAATTCCAGCTCCCGGATAGCAAACCCTTAATCTATTCCCCCTATCTCTGGCACAAAACGTTCTGTCTAAATACCTCACCTGGGAATCTCCCACAACCAAAATTCGCTTCAATTCTCCCTTTTCCTTTCGAGCAGTTTGAGGGACCTGCGCTTCAATGCTCCTTGCATGTGAGATATTGAAACTTACTGGAAGACTGGCGGTAGCTTGCTGGCGTTGAGTGAGGTGTGTAGTTTCTTATGTTCGTAATAAGGCAAATCGGACACTTGGATTTATTAATCGCAGCGTTAGTAACAAGACACCTGGTGTGGTTCTCAAGCTATATCTTGCTCTAGTTAGGCCCCATTTAGATTATGCAGTTCAGTTTTGGTCGCCATATTATAGAATGGATATAAATTCACTTGAACGTGTCCAGCGTAGGATGACTAAGTTAATTCCCCAAATTAGAAATCTTTCATATGAAGAAAGATTAACAAAGCTTAAGTTGCATTCACTGGAAAGGCGAAGAGTTAGGGGTGACATGATAGAGGTTTACAAGTGGATGAATGGACATAACCGGGGGGATATTAATAGGGTATTAAAAGTATCAACACAGGACAGAACACGAAACAATGGATATAAATTGGATAAGTTTAGATTTAGGAAAGACTTGGGTAAATACTGGTTCAGTAACAGGGTTGTTGATTTGTGGAACCAATTGCCGCGTAACATTGTGGAGGTGGGGTCCCTCGATTGTTTCAAGCACGGGTTGGACAAGTATATGAGTGGGATTGGGTGGTTATAGAATAGGAGCTGCCTCGTATGGGCCAATAGGCCTTCTGCAGTTACCTTTGTTCTTATGTTCTTATGTTCTTATGTTTCCAACGCGAATTCTTGTTGACGACATTCCATAGCCAGAGCTGCTTGTTGTTTGTCATGCTCGCGTTGCATCTCCAGGTGACGATGTTTTGCTTCAAGCTGTACTCGTTCACGCTCAAGGAGTATTGCAATCTCACGTTCTTGTTCTTCTTTCCTCAAGGCGGCTTCCTCTTTCCTCAGTTGTAGAGCTTCATTTTGTTGTTCGAGGGCTTCCTTTTGCTGCTCTCGCTCGATCTTGGCCAGTTCTAGTTTGAGTTTCATAGCTGCCAAATCAGGTTTATCTGCAATAGAGTATGTTTCGTGAGTTTCAGAGTCAATCTTACCTTCCTCTAAGAGATAATCCAGTAACAGGTTATGCAGTTCATTTTTGTTGGCTCTATGGGGAACATCTAGTCGATACTCATGTGCAAGAGTTTGTAATTCAGTCCTCTTGGCACGACTTAAGTTCCCTATTTCACCTGCTGGATCTGCACGGAAAGCTTGGAGACTAAACATGGTGAAATTAGCAAATAAATGTACAACGAATATACTGTTGTGATATGGTGAATGTCAGAAACAGGACAACGTGGCAACTGGTACCTATCCTGTGGAATCGTTAACAATTAATGTTAATTTCAAGATGGTAAATGATTAATAAATCAAGATCGCAGGAAATCTTGTACCCGATACTCAATGTAAGAGGATAAGGGCAAGAAAATCCTACTAAGTAAGCGAAACCGAGTATCTAAAACAAATGAAACATTTAATTGCCTCAAAAGTGAATTAGATAGTCCAAGAATGTAGGCATACCTTGCCGAGTCTCTATAGGACATAAGCAAGTTTTTCCCACTGAAATGAAATATGATACTTACAGAATTAGCAAACTTTTGTGCTCTGAAAAAAGAAAGCTAATTCCCTACCTAGGTAAATATCATCATCTCTGACCGACGTGTAGGGGTGCGAGGTGTCAACTGGTGACGAGAACTGCTGCTGAGGTCCCAATTCAGCAACAAAAGTTCGTGCTAGAGGAACTATGGCCCTTTTTATCCTCCTACCGTCGGATTGCAGAAGATTAGGTGCTCTTGACCCGGGGACAGACCACAGTACCAGGGTACCAATATGATGATCTGCCGAAAATATGAGAAATATCCTAGGGACAAAAGATGGTAAACACGAGTAATAACACGGAGGGAGAGATGACCAATTAAGAGAATGACTGAGGCCTACAGTCACCACGCAATCCAAAGTTGTCTCACACTCACCATATGCTACTCTCGGAATGCACAATACACACAGCACCACATGAAAATAAAATTGAATATTGAAAATAGTGAAAAGCAACTGTACCAAAGCCAAATACGCTTACCACAAATTTACGTTCTGGTACTAGTACCTGAGTGAAGCTCCTTGGACAGGCCCCCATGAAATGTGACGGTAAAGTGTTGGAGTATTGATGTTCGGCAATCCTCCAATGGCAGGTGTCAAAGCCTTGTCACACTTACAGAAAAAAAAGAGACTGCTTGCCTGTTTGTCTGTGGTAAGGTAATAGGAAGACACACAAAACACAAAATATAAACAATGAAATTTTAATTACTTTAGAAAACAAGACATGAACAAAAACAATCCCTTGGCTTACGTAAAATTCAAAACAAGTCAACAAACAAAACATGAATAATTAATAGATGTGAAATTTACTCTAAAATAAAATAATGTACAAGACAATAATAATGATAATCAGGTGCTGAGAATATTGGCTAGAGCTGCCACCTCCCTTAGTACACGACAGCCAGGGCTTAGTCTACCAGAGAGAGATGTCAACTTCTAAGTGCACAAAGATATTCTGAGGAGGACTGTGTGAGCTGGCCTAGATGTCGACTCAGGTAGAGGGCGTGAGTGCAGGTGCAGGTGCTGTCGGCGATACACCAGCCAATCAGGAGCAGGCAGGCGGAGAATGGGTAGTTTGCTCTTTGACGACGGGTGGAGAGCCGGCGTGTCTGGTGGTGCAAGGTACGCTTTGCTTCCTGGGCAAAACGTTTGGTGATACTGGTGGACGTATCTTCAATATAGCATCTTGTACTTGTAGAATGACATAAATGATATAGGAAAGAGCAGGCTCAATCTCTCTTGAAAGAGATTATCGTCACAATATATACATATATATATGTATGTATATATATATATATATATATATATATATATATATATATATATATATATATATATATACATATACAATCTTTGGACAACACCCACCAGTGGGACTCGAACCCAGAAAGCACAACTACCTTCCAGTAGCTGGCATAACTAGTATGCTTTAACCCACTACGCCATCAGACCTTACAAAAGAAGTAGATAGTTCGAGATATATATATCTCAAACATCTCTACCTCCCGAAGGCACCAGATGAGTGAGGGGTCAGTCTGCAATTTTCGTCAAGCCACTGTCAATGTGAGAGAACTCGTGTCCAGCTTATAAGCCTATACTTGCATAAACCACAAGTGAAGATAAACAATCTTTGGACAACACCCACCAGTGGGACTCGAACCCAGAAAGCACAACTACCTTCCAGTAGCTGGCATAACTAGTATGCTTTAACCCACTACGCCATCAGACCTTACAAAAGAAGTAGATAGTTCGAGATATATATATCTCAAACATCTCTACCTCCCGAAGGCACCAGATGAGTGAGGGGTCAGTCTGCAATTTTCGTCAAGCCACTGTCAATGTGAGAGAACTCGTGTCCAGCTTATAAGCCTATACTTGCATAAACCACAAGTGAAGATAAACAATCTTTGGACAACACCCACCAGTGGGACTCGAACCCAGAAAGCACAACTACCTTCCAGTAGCTGGCATAACTAGTATGCTTTAACCCACTACGCCATCAGACCTTACAAAAGAAGTAGATAGTTCGAGATATATATATCTCAAACATCTCTACCTCCCGAAGGCACCAGATGAGTGAGGGGTCAGTCTGCAATTTTCGTCAAGCCACTGTCAATGTGAGAGAACTCGTGTCCAGCTTATAAGCCTATACTTGCATAAACCACAAGTGAAGATAAACAATCTTTGGACAACACCCACCAGTGGGACTCGAACCCAGAAAGCACAACTACCTTCCAGTAGCTGGCATAACTAGTATGCTTTAACCCACTACGCCATCAGACCTTACAAAAGAAGTAGATAGTTCGAGATATATATATCTCAAACATCTCTACCTCCCGAAGGCACCAGATGAGTGAGGGGTCAGTCTGCAATTTTCGTCAAGCCACTGTCAATGTGAGAGAACTCGTGTCCAGCTTATAAGCCTATACTTGCATAAACCACAAGTGAAGATAAACAATCTTTGGACAACACCCACCAGTGGGACTCGAACCCAGAAAGCACAACTACCTTCCAGTAGCTGGCATAACTAGTATGCTTTAACCCACTACGCCATCAGACCTTACAAAAGAAGTAGATAGTTCGAGATATATATATCTCAAACATCTCTCCCTCCCGAAGGCACCAGATGAGTGAGGGGTCAGTCTGCAATTTTCGTCAAGCCACTGTCAATGTGAGAGAACTCGTGTCCAGCTTATAAGCAAAGATTATAAGCGTCCAGCAAAGATTGTTTATCTTCACTTGTGGTTTATGCAAGTATAGGCTTATAAGCTGGACACGAGTTCTCTCACATTGACAGTGGCTTGACGAAAATTGCAGACTGACCCCTCACTCATCTGGTGCCTTCGGGAGGTAGAGATGTTTGAGATATATATATCTCGAACTATCTACTTCTTTTGTAAGGTCTGATGGCGTAGTGGGTTAAAGCATACTAGTTATGCCAGCTACTGGAAGGTAGTTGTGCTTTCTGGGTTCGAGTCCCACTGGTGGGTGTTGTCCAAAGATTGTTTATCTTCACTTGTGGTTTATGCAAGTATAGGCTTATAAGCTGGACACGAGTTCTCTCACATTGACAGTGGCTTGACGAAAAGGAAGGTAGCTTATAAGCAAAGATTATAAGCGTCCAGCAAAGATTGTTTATCTTCACTTGTGGTTTATGCAAGTATAGGCTTATAAGCTGGACACGAGTTCTCTCACATTGACAGTGGCTTGACGAAAATTGCAGACTGACCCCTCACTCATCTGGTGCCTTCGGGAGGTAGAGATGTTTGAGATATATATATCTCGAACTATCTACTTCTTTTGTAAGGTCTGATGGCGTAGTGGGTTAAAGCATACTAGTTATGCCAGCTACTGGAAGGTAGTTGTGCTTTCTGGGTTCGAGTCCCACTGGTGGGTGTTGTCCAAAGATTGTTTATCTTCACTTGTGGTTTATGCAAGTATAGGCTTATATATACATATATATATATATATATACATGGGTTCGAGCCACATCTGGGGAGTGAGTTTTCAGTCGCATATAGTCCTGGGGACCATTCAGGCTTGTTCGCATATATATATATATATATATATATATATATATATATATATATATATATATATATATATATATATATATATATTTATATATGTATATATATGTATATGTATATATATGTATATATATGTATATGTATATATGTATGAATGAAAACTCACACCCCAGAAGTGACTCGAACCCATACTCCCAGAAGCAACGCAACTGGTAACTACAGGGCGCCTTAATCCGCTTGACCATCACGGCCGTCAAAAGGAAGTGATAGCCGAGGCTATTTGAGCCACTTCCCCGACGGCAACTCGGATGGTAATCTTGGGCATAGCATTTCACCAAATCACCTCATTCTTTGGGGCACACGTGAGGAACACAAATGCGAACAAGCCTGAATGGTCCCCAGGACTATATGCGAATGAAAACTCACACCCCAGAAGTGACTCGAACCCATACTCCCAGAAGCAACGCAACTGGTAACTACAGGGCGCCTTAATCCGCTTGACCATCACGGCCGTCAAAAGGAAGTGATAGCCGAGGCTATTTGAGCCACTTCCCCGACGGCAACTCGGATGGTAATCTTGGGCATAGCATTTCACCAAATCACCTCATTCTTTGGGGCACACGTGAGGAACACAAATGCGAACAAGCCTGAATGGTCCCCAGGACTATATGCGAATGAAAACTCACACCCCAGAAGTGTGATGTTTGAGATATATATATCTCAAACATCTCTACCTCCCGAAGGCACCAGATGAGTGAGGGGTCAGTCTGCAATTTTCGTCAAGCCACTGTCAATGTGAGAGAACTCGTGTCCAGCTTATAAGCCTATACTTGCATAAACCACAAGTGAAGATAAACAATCTTTGGACAACACCCACCAGTGGGACTCGAACCCAGAAAGCACAACTACCTTCCAGTAGCTGGCATAACTAGTATGCTTTAACCCACTACGCCATCAGACCTTACAAAAGAAGTAGATAGTTCGAGATATATATATCTCAAACATCTCTACCTCCCGAAGGCACCAGATGAGTGAGGGGTCAGTCTGCAATTTTCGTCAAGCCACTGTCAATGTGAGAGAACTCGTGTCCAGCTTATAAGCCTATACTTGCATAAACCACAAGTGAAGATAAACAATCTTTGGACAACACCCACCAGTGGGACTCGAACCCAGAAAGCACAACTACCTTCCAGTAGCTGGCATAACTAGTATGCTTTAACCCACTACGCCATCAGACCTTACAAAAGAAGTAGATAGTTCGAGATATATATATCTCAAACATCTCTACCTCCCGAAGGCACCAGATGAGTGAGGGGTCAGTCTGCAATTTTCGTCAAGCCACTGTCAATGTGAGAGAACTCGTGTCCAGCTTATAAGCCTATACTTGCATAAACCACAAGTGAAGATAAACAATCTTTGGACAACACCCACCAGTGGGACTCGAACCCAGAAAGCACAACTACCTTCCAGTAGCTGGCATAACTAGTATGCTTTAACCCACTACGCCATCAGACCTTACAAAAGAAGTAGATAGTTCGAGATATATATATCTCAAACATCTCTACCTCCCGAAGGCACCAGATGAGTGAGGGGTCAGTCTGCAATTTTCGTCAAGCCACTGTCAATGTGAGAGAACTCGTGTCCAGCTTATAAGCAAAGATTATAAGCGTCCAGCAAAGATTGTTTATCTTCACTTGTGGTTTATGCAAGTATAGGCTTATAAGCTGGACACGAGTTCTCTCACATTGACAGTGGCTTGACGAAAATTGCAGACTGACCCCTCACTCATCTGGTGCCTTCGGGAGGTAGAGATGTTTGAGATATATATATCTCGAACTATCTACTTCTTTTGTAAGGTCTGATGGCGTAGTGGGTTAAAGCATACTAGTTATGCCAGCTACTGGAAGGTAGTTGTGCTTTCTGGGTTCGAGTCCCACTGGTGGGTGTTGTCCAAAGATTGTTTATCTTCACTTGTGGTTTATGCAAGTATAGGCTTATAAGCTGGACACGAGTTCTCTCACATTGACAGTGGCTTGACGAAAATTGCAGACTGACCCCTCACTCATCTGGTGCCTTCGGGAGGTAGAGATGTTTGAGATATATATATCTCGAACTATCTACTTCTTTTGTAAGGTCTGATGGCGTAGTGGGTTAAAGCATACTAGTTATGCCAGCTACTGGAAGGTAGTTGTGCTTTCTGGGTTCGAGTCCCACTGGTGGGTGTTGTCCAAAGATTGTTTATCTTCACTTGTGGTTTATGCAAGTATTGGCTTATAAGCTGGACACGAGTTCTCTCACATTGACAGTGGCTTGACGAAAATTGCAGACTGACCCCTCACTCATCTGGTGCCTTCGGGAGGTAGAGATGTTTGAGATATATATATCTCGAACTATCTACTTCTTTTGTAAGGTCTGATGGCGTAGTGGGTTAAAGCATACTAGTTATGCCAGCTACTGGAAGGTAGTTGTGCTTTCTGGGTTCGAGTCCCACTGGTGGGTGTTGTCCAAAGATTGTTTATCTTCACTTGTGGTTTATGCAAGTATAGGCTTATATATACATATATATATATATATATACATGGGTTCGAGCCACATCTGGGGAGTGAGTTTTCAGTCGCATATAGTCCTGGGGACCATTCAGGCTTGTTCGCATATATATATATATATATATATATATATATATATATATATATATATATATATATATATATATATATATATATATATATATATATATATATATATATATATGTATATATATGTATATGTATATATATGTATATATATGTATATGTATATATATGTATGAATGAAAACTCACACCCCAGAAGTGACTCGAACCCATACTCCCAGAAGCAACGCTACTGGTAACTACAGGGCACCTTAATCCGCTTGACCATCACGGCCGTCAAAAGGAAGTGATAGCCGAGGCTATTTGAGCCACTTCCCCGACGGCAACTCGGATGGTAATCTTGGGCATAGCATTTCACCAAATCACCTCATTCTTTGGGGCACACGTGAGGAACACAAATGCGAACAAGCCTGAATGGTCCCCAGGACTATATGCGAATGAAAACTCACACCCCAGAAGTGACTCGAACCCATACTCCCAGAAGCAACGCAACTGGTAACTACAGGGCGCCTTAATCCGCTTGACCATCACGGCCGTCAAAAGGAAGTGATAGCCGAGGCTATTTGAGCCACTTCCCCGACGGCAACTCGGATGGTAATCTTGGGCATAGCATTTCACCAAATCACCTCATTCTTTGGGGCACACGTGAGGAACACAAATGCGAACAAGCCTGAATGGTCCCCAGGACTATATGCGAATGAAAACTCACACCCCAGAAGTGACTCGAACCCATACTCCCAGAAGCAACGCAACTGGTAACTACAGGGCGCCTTAATCCGCTTGACCATCACGGCCGTCAAAAGGAAGTGATAGCCGAGGCTATTTGAGCCACTTCCCCGACGGCAACTCGGATGGTAATCTTGGGCATAGCATTTCACCAAATCACCTCATTCTTTGGGGCACACGTGAGGAACACAAATGCGAACAAGCCTGAATGGTCCCCAGGACTATATGCGAATGAAAACTCACACCCCAGAAGTGACTCGAACCCATACTCCCAGAAGCAACGCAACTGGTAACTACAGGGCGCCTTAATCCGCTTGACCATCACGGCCGTCAAAAGGAAGTGATAGCCGAGGCTATTTGAGCCACTTCCCCGACGGCAACTCGGATGGTAATCTTGGGCATAGCATTTCACCAAATCACCTCATTCTTTGGGGCACACGTGAGGAACACAAATGCGAACAAGCCTGAATGGTCCCCAGGACTATATGCGAATGAAAACTCACACCCCAGAAGTGACTCGAACCCATACTCCCAGAAGCAACGCAACTGGTAACTACAGGGCGCCTTAATCCGCTTGTCCATCACGGCCGTCAAAAGGAAGTGATAGCCGAGGCTATTTGAGCCACTTCCCCGACGGCAACTCGGATGGTAATCTTGGGCATAGCATTTCACCAAATCACCTCATTCTTTGGGGCACACGTGAGGAACACAAATGCGAACAAGCCTGAATGGTCCCCAGGACTATATGCGAATGAAAACTCACACCCCAGAAGTGACTCGAACCCATACTCCCAGAAGCAACGCAACTGGTAACTACAGGGCGCCTTAATCCGCTTGACCATCACGGCCGTCAAAAGGAAGTGATAGCCGAGGCTATTTGAGCCACTTCCCCGACGGCAACTCGGATGGTAATCTTGGGCATAGCATTTCACCAAATCACCTCATTCTTTGGGGCACACGTGAGGAACACAAATGCGAACAAGCCTGAATGGTCCCCAGGACTATATGCGAATGAAAACTCACACCCCAGAAGTGACTCGAACCCATACTCCCAGAAGCAACGCAACTGGTAACTACAGGGCGCCTTAATCCGCTTGACCATCACGGCCGTCAAAAGGAAGTGATAGCCGAGGCTATTTGAGCCACTTCCCCGACGGCAACTCGGATGGTAATCTTGGGCATAGCATTTCACCAAGTCACCTCATTCTTTGGGGCACACGTGAGGAACACAAATGCGAACAAGCCTGAATGGTCCCCAGGACTATATGCGAATGAAAACTCACACCCCAGAAGTGACTCGAACCCATACTCCCAGAAGCAACGCAACTGGTAACTACAGGGCGCCTTAATCCGCTTGACCATCACGGCCGTCAAAAGGAAGTGATAGCCGAGGCTATTTGAGCCACTTCCCCGACGGCAACTCGGATGGTAATCTTGGGCATAGCATTTCACCAAATCACCTCATTCTTTGGGAATAGCATTTCACCAAATCTTGGGCATAGCATTTCACCAAATCACCTCATTCCCAAAGAATGAGGTGATTTGGTGAAATGCTATGCCCAAGATTACCATCCGAGTTGCCGTCGGGGAAGTGGCTCAAATAGCCTCGGCTATCACTTCCTTTTGACGGCCGTGATGGTCAAGCGGATTAAGGCGCCCTGTAGTTACCAGTTGCGTTGCTTCTGGGAGTATGGGTTCGAGTCACTTCTGGGGTGTGAGTTTTCATTCGCATATAGTCCTGGGGACCATTCAGGCTTGTTCGCATTTGTGTTCCTCACGTGTGCCCCAAAGAATGAGGTGATTTGGTGAAATGCTATGCCCAAGATTACCATCCGAGTTGCCGTCGGGGAAGTGGCTCAAATAGCCTCGGCTATCACTTCCTTTTGACGGCCGTGATGGTCAAGCGGATTAAGGCGCCCTGTAGTTACCAGTTGCGTTGCTTCTGGGAGTATGGGTTCGAGTCACTTCTGGGGTGTGAGTTTTCATTCGCATATAGTCCTGGGGACCATTCAGGCTTGTTCGCATTTGTGTTCCTCACGTGTGCCCCAAAGAATGAGGTGATTTGGTGAAATGCTATGCCCAAGATTACCATCCGAGTTGCCGTCGGGGAAGTGGCTCAAATAGCCTCGGCTATCACTTCCTTTTGACGGCCGTGATGGTCAAGCGGATTAAGGCGCCCTGTAGTTACCAGTTGCGTTGCTTCTGGGAGTATGGGTTCGAGTCACTTCTGGGGTGTGAGTTTTCATTCGCATATAGTCCTGGGGACCATTCAGGCTTGTTCGCATTTGTGTTCCTCACGTGTGCCCCAAAGAATGAGGTGATTTGGTGAAATGCTATGCCCAAGATTACCATCCGAGTTGCCGTCGGGGAAGTGGCTCAAATAGCCTCGGCTATCACTTCCTTTTGACGGCCGTGATGGTCAAGCGGATTAAGGCGCCCTGTAGTTACCAGTTGCGTTGCTTCTGGGAGTATGGGTTCGAGTCACTTCTGGGGTGTGAGTTTTCATTCGCATATAGTCCTGGGGACCATTCAGGCTTGTTCGCATTTGTGTTCCTCACGTGTGCCCCAAAGAATGAGGTGATTTGGTGAAATGCTATGCCCAAGATTACCATCCGAGTTGCCGTCGGGGAAGTGGCTCAAATAGCCTCGGCTATCACTTCCTTTTGACGGCCGTGATGGTCAAGCGGATTAAGGCGCCCTGTAGTTACCAGTTGCGTTGCTTCTGGGAGTATGGGTTCGAGTCACTTCTGGGGTGTGAGTTTTCATTCGCATATAGTCCTGGGGACCATTCAGGCTTGTTCGCATTTGTGTTCCTCACGTGTGCCCCAAAGAATGAGGTGATTTGGTGAAATGCTATGCCCAAGATTACCATCCGAGTTGCCGTCGGGGAAGTGGCTCAAATAGCCTCGGCTATCACTTCCTTTTGACGGCCGTGATGGTCAAGCGGATTAAGGCGCCCTGTAGTTACCAGTTGCGTTGCTTCTGGGAGTATGGGTTCGAGTCACTTCTGGGGTGTGAGTTTTCATTCGCATATAGTCCTGGGGACCATTCAGGCTTGTTCGCATTTGTGTTCCTCACGTGTGCCCCAAAGAATGAGGTGATTTGGTGAAATGCTATGCCCAAGATTACCATCCGAGTTGCCGTCGGGGAAGTGGCTCAAATAGCCTCGGCTATCACTTCCTTTTGACGGCCGTGATGGTCAAGCGGATTAAGGCGCCCTGTAGTTACCAGTTGCGTTGCTTCTGGGAGTATGGGTTCGAGTCACTTCTGGGGTGTGAGTTTTCATTCGCATATAGTCCTGGGGACCATTCAGGCTTGTTCGCATTTGTGTTCCTCACGTGTGCCCCAAAGAATGAGGTGATTTGGTGAAATGCTATGCCCAAGATTACCATCCGAGTTGCCGTCGGGGAAGTGGCTCAAATAGCCTCGGCTATCACTTCCTTTTGACGGCCGTGATGGTCAAGCGGATTAAGGCGCCCTGTAGTTACCAGTTGCGTTGCTTCTGGGAGTATGGGTTCGAGTCACTTCTGGGGTGTGAGTTTTCATTCGCATATAGTCCTGGGGACCATTCAGGCTTGTTCGCATTTGTGTTCCTCACGTGTGCCCCAAAGAATGAGGTGATTTGGTGAAATGCTATGCCCAAGATTACCATCCGAGTTGCCGTCGGGGAAGTGGCTCAAATAGCCTCGGCTATCACTTCCTTTTGACGGCCGTGATGGTCAAGCGGATTAAGGCGCCCTGTAGTTACCAGTTGCGTTGCTTCTGGGAGTATGGGTTCGAGTCACTTCTGGGGTGTGAGTTTTCATTCGCATATAGTCCTGGGGACCATTCAGGCTTGTTCGCATTTGTGTTCCTCACGTGTGCCCCAAAGAATGAGGTGATTTGGTGAAATGCTATGCCCAAGATTACCATCCGAGTTGCCGTCGGGGAAGTGGCTCAAATAGCCTCGGCTATCACTTCCTTTTGACGGCCGTGATGGTCAAGCGGATTAAGGCGCCCTGTAGTTACCAGTTGCGTTGCTTCTGGGAGTATGGGTTCGAGTCACTTCTGGGGTGTGAGTTTTCATTCGCATATAGTCCTGGGGACCATTCAGGCTTGTTCGCATTTGTGTTCCTCACGTGTGCCCCAAAGAATGAGGTGATTTGGTGAAATGCTATGCCCAAGATTACCATCCGAGTTGCCGTCGGGGAAGTGGCTCAAATAGCCTCGGCTATCACTTCCTTTTGACGGCCGTGATGGTCAAGCGGATTAAGGCGCCCTGTAGTTACCAGTTGCGTTGCTTCTGGGAGTATGGGTTCGAGTCACTTCTGGGGTGTGAGTTTTCATTCGCATATAGTCCTGGGGACCATTCAGGCTTGTTCGCATTTGTGTTCCTCACGTGTGCCCCAAAGAATGAGGTGATTTGGTGAAATGCTATGCCCAAGATTACCATCCGAGTTGCCGTCGGGGAAGTGGCTCAAATAGCCTCGGCTATCACTTCCTTTTGACGGCCGTGATGGTCAAGCGGATTAAGGCGCCCTGTAGTTACCAGTTGCGTTGCTTCTGGGAGTATGGGTTCGAGTCACTTCTGGGGTGTGAGTTTTCATTCGCATATAGTCCTGGGGACCATTCAGGCTTGTTCGCATTTGTGTTCCTCACGTGTGCCCCAAAGAATGAGGTGATTTGGTGAAATGCTATGCCCAAGATTACCATCCGAGTTGCCGTCGGGGAAGTGGCTCAAATAGCCTCGGCTATCACTTCCTTTTGACGGCCGTGATGGTCAAGCGGATTAAGGCGCCCTGTAGTTACCAGTTGCGTTGCTTCTGGGAGTATGGGTTCGAGTCACTTCTGGGGTGTGAGTTTTCATTCGCATATAGTCCTGGGGACCATTCAGGCTTGTTCGCATTTGTGTTCCTCACGTGTGCCCCAAAGAATGAGGTGATTTGGTGAAATGCTATGCCCAAGATTACCATCCGAGTTGCCGTCGGGGAAGTGGCTCAAATAGCCTCGGCTATCACTTCCTTTTGACGGCCGTGATGGTCAAGCGGATTAAGGCGCCCTGTAGTTACCAGTTGCGTTGCTTCTGGGAGTATGGGTTCGAGTCACTTCTGGGGTGTGAGTTTTCATTCGCATATAGTCCTGGGGACCATTCAGGCTTGTTCGCATTTGTGTTCCTCACGTGTGCCCCAAAGAATGAGGTGATTTGGTGAAATGCTATGCCCAAGATTACCATCCGAGTTGCCGTCGGGGAAGTGGCTCAAATAGCCTCGGCTATCACTTCCTTTTGACGGCCGTGATGGTCAAGCGGATTAAGGCGCCCTGTAGTTACCAGTTGCGTTGCTTCTGGGAGTATGGGTTCGAGTCACTTCTGGGGTGTGAGTTTTCATTCGCATATAGTCCTGGGGACCATTCAGGCTTGTTCGCATTTGTGTTCCTCACGTGTGCCCCAAAGAATGAGGTGATTTGGTGAAATGCTATGCCCAAGATTACCATCCGAGTTGCCGTCGGGGAAGTGGCTCAAATAGCCTCGGCTATCACTTCCTTTTGACGGCCGTGATGGTCAAGCGGATTAAGGCGCCCTGTAGTTACCAGTTGCGTTGCTTCTGGGAGTATGGGTTCGAGTCACTTCTGGGGTGTGAGTTTTCATTCGCATATAGTCCTGGGGACCATTCAGGCTTGTTCGCATTTGTGTTCCTCACGTGTGCCCCAAAGAATGAGGTGATTTGGTGAAATGCTATGCCCAAGATTACCATCCGAGTTGCCGTCGGGGAAGTGGCTCAAATAGCCTCGGCTATCACTTCCTTTTGACGGCCGTGATGGTCAAGCGGATTAAGGCGCCCTGTAGTTACCAGTTGCGTTGCTTCTGGGAGTATGGGTTCGAGTCACTTCTGGGGTGTGAGTTTTCATTCGCATATAGTCCTGGGGACCATTCAGGCTTGTTCGCATTTGTGTTCCTCACGTGTGCCCCAAAGAATGAGGTGATTTGGTGAAATGCTATGCCCAAGATTACCATCCGAGTTGCCGTCGGGGAAGTGGCTCAAATAGCCTCGGCTATCACTTCCTTTTGACGGCCGTGATGGTCAAGCGGATTAAGGCGCCCTGTAGTTACCAGTTGCGTTGCTTCTGGGAGTATGGGTTCGAGTCACTTCTGGGGTGTGAGTTTTCATTCGCATATAGTCCTGGGGACCATTCAGGCTTGTTCGCATTTGTGTTCCTCACGTGTGCCCCAAAGAATGAGGTGATTTGGTGAAATGCTATGCCCAAGATTACCATCCGAGTTGCCGTCGGGGAAGTGGCTCAAATAGCCTCGGCTATCACTTCCTTTTGACGGCCGTGATGGTCAAGCGGATTAAGGCGCCCTGTAGTTACCAGTTGCGTTGCTTCTGGGAGTATGGGTTCGAGTCACTTCTGGGGTGTGAGTTTTCATTCGCATATAGTCCTGGGGACCATTCAGGCTTGTTCGCATTTGTGTTCCTCATGTGTGCCCCAAAGAATGAGGTGATTTGGTGAAATGCTATGCCCAAGATTACCATCCGAGTTGCCGTCGGGGAAGTGGCTCAAATAGCCTCGGCTATCACTTCCTTTTGACGGCCGTGATGGTCAAGCGGATTAAGGCGCCCTGTAGTTACCAGTTGCGTTGCTTCTGGGAGTATGGGTTCGAGTCACTTCTGGGGTGTGAGTTTTCATTCGCATATAGTCCTGGGGACCATTCAGGCTTGTTCGCATTTGTGTTCCTCACGTGTGCCCCAAAGAATGAGGTGATTTGGTGAAATGCTATGCCCAAGATTACCATCCGAGTTGCCGTCGGGGAAGTGGCTCAAATAGCCTCGGCTATCACTTCCTTTTGACGGCCGTGATGGTCAAGCGGATTAAGGCGCCCTGTAGTTACCAGTTGCGTTGCTTCTGGGAGTATGGGTTCGAGTCACTTCCGGGGTGTGAGTTTTCATTCGCATATAGTCCTGGGGACCATTCAGGCTTGTTCGCATATATATGTATATATATATATATATATATATATATATATATATATATATATATATATATATATATATATGTATATATATATATATATATGTATATATATATATATATATATGTATATGTATATATATGTATATACATATATGTATATGTGTATATATGTATATGTATATATATGTATATGTATATATATATATATATATATATATATATATATATATATATATATATATATATATATATATATATGTATATATATATATATATATATATGTATATATATATATATATATATATATATATATATATATATATATATATATATATATATATATATATATATGCGAACAAGCCTGAATGGTCCCCAGGACTATATGCGACTGAAAACTCACTCCCCAGATGTGGCTCGAACCCATACTCCCAGGAGCAACGCAACTGGTAACTACAGGACGCCTTTATCCGCTTGACCATCACGAATGGACATAAGGAAGTGATAGCCGAAGCTATTTGAACCACATCCTTGCCGGCACTCGGATGGTAATCTTGGGCATAGCATTTTATCAAATCACCTCATTCGTTGGGGCACACGCGAGGAACACAAATGCGAACAAGCCTGAATGGTTTCCAGGACTATATGCAACTGAAAACTCACACCCCAGAAGTGACTTGAACCAATACTCCCAGGGTGTGAGTTTTCAATCGCATATAGTCCTGGGGACCTTTCAGGCTTGTTCGCATTTGTGTTCCTCACATGTGCCTCAAAGAATGAGGTGATTTGATAAAATGCTATGCCCAAGATCCGAGTGCCGGCGGGGAAGGCGTTCAAATAGCTTCAGCTATCACTTCCTTATGTCCGGTTGTGATGGTCAAGTGGATTAAGGCGTCCTGCAGTTACCAGTTGCGTTTCTCCTGTTACTATGGGTTCGAGTCACTTCTGGGGTGTGAGTTTTCAGTCGCATATAGTCCTGGGGACCATTAAGGCTTGTTCGCATTTGTGTTCCTCACGTGTGCCCCAAAGAATGAGGTGATTTGATAAAATGCTATGTGTTACGGCCCTACTGGGACGCAACCGGGTTCTTCTCTGATGGTAGTAGAGTTTGGGTATCCGGCCCCAAGTTAGTAGAGGCTTTCAAGGGGTGTGCTCCGTAATGCAAGTTAAATTAAAGGGGGAGGGATACAAACGTTCCAATTTATATATATATATATATTCGCCACCACCATAAATAAATATCAGTCACACACGGGGTTTATATCTACATTATTATGTACAGGTTCGTCTTCCTCCGAAGACACTGGATGCTCAACAGTGCTCACTCTGGGTAGCCCTGGTTCCTTCTTCCGTGGCCCACGATGAATCCACTATGATTCAATGACGAATCTACCCTGGCCACAGGCCAGCCAAATCACAGTCCCACTGGGTGCTTCATCTTGGAGGCCTTCAACCACGATCCAGCCTGTAGCTGGCAGGTACCGATCAGCTTCGCAGTGTAGGCCACTCCACGACCGATACTAGGGTTGCGAGCCCTAGGCAGGAGCCTAGTGTGATCCCGCTGATCACTCTCCTCACTAAGCACCACAGTGGCTAGTCTCTTCCACCAGCCAGCCTTGGATAAGGCGATTCCCAACACTGCCATGCCACAGGCAGGCTAATACTCTCAACAGAGTTCGTCCGGGGGTGACTCACAGCTTCTTCAAAGCAGACTGGTGAAGAGACCTTGGCTGCCTTGGGTAGACTGATCCATCGTCCAATACAGCAGTTCCAGGTCGACTCTGCAATCAGACACGTCATTAATACTGGGACGCTCTAGGGAACCTCACTTACAGGCTTAGACACAAACGTCCACCTCTTTGCTCCATAGATGGCGTTCACTGTCTAAGCGCCACCTCACCAGACGTCAGCAGTGGCTACGTTATGAGCTGATTAAGATGGGAATCCAGCACCTGTGGCCGGTATATCCCGTCCTCACTAGATGGCGTCATCCATTTGGAGGGGGTTTCGGGAGCGGACTCACAGATGGTGTTGTTGTCACTGCTCCGTGCTCCGACGATGGACTCGGGTCCGTAACACCTCCCCACCAAAAGGAATTTGGTTTGGATTTCTATAAAAGAGAAAACAAACCAAATTAATAAGTGGGTACAACTCCAAACGGACTCACATACACAATGGACTGGAGTGGCGAGGATGTCTTGTCCGCAAAACTGTCCTTATGGGAGATTCAGGCACAAGGAAAACTTGAGGATCATAGGTGATGTCCTGCCTGACGTGCCTTCATACAACCTCACTGAGATGTTAATTAGGGGCATAACCATCTCACGTGCCTCGAGTATGGATCGGTACAGACGCAATCTGGGGTGAATCGACACCTCCCTGTGTCGTGGCACCGTTGATGGCTGGTCACAGACAGTATTTCTTGTACCGGTCCGGTAGTCCTTCAGGGAGACGGGAACCTGGAATACAGGGGTCTGATAATTTGGAGTTACAGCGATAGTTGATAAGTCAGTACTTACAGCATACGCGTCTACTAGGCCCACACCTAGTTCCAACAGGGCTGCTTGTACATTGAAGATGGTGTTCGCTCTGCCACCGTCAGGTCGACCAACGTTCCGTATAACGCTGAATCCAGGTTCGGCAATCACGCGGGGGGTGTCAACCTGTCGGAAACAGTCACTCATAATATCATTTCTCATACCTCCTGTATCCACAATCACCTTCCAGGTCCCTTCTTCGACTGCAACACTCACAGTGCAAGCCTCCAATCCCTTGGGTCTCTTCATGATGTTTATGGGAGCCATCATCTGTCGGGTCGTCCACGGGTCCCTACTTAGAACTCACACGAGAACAAAACAAAATACTGCTAAGAAAAATTTGGCTAACTTAGAGATAAGTTTCATGAGACTGTAATGTTCATAGCTGGCTATATCCATTAGCCTGGTTTGGACCGAAGAGGGCACTAGAACCTCCGCACATACCTCACATACCTCTGACGTCTGGGGAATCTCTGGCCGGTTCAATGAACGTTGTACCTTGCCATACCGCAAGTACTCGTCCGCCGTCACTCCAGACTCTTGGGTATCCGTGGGTACTTGTACACGAGGCCTCTCCTCTTGTTCAGTCGCTTCTGTCACCATAACCTCATGTTTCTTGTCGGGAGAAGAATTGGCAGAATCTGTTTGAATGCTGTTGATCTGTTGGGTAGAGGAAGGATTAAACAGGTTAAGATGTTGTATGTCTGCCTGTACCTGGATATTACCAATGCCTGCTGTTACCTCAGACCTTCTTACTGTTTCGGCTGACTCGTCCACAATCTTGAGACGATTGTTGCTCCAACCTGTCACCAAGTCGTTGGCTAGTATTACATCAATCCCAGCTATAGGTAGGGTATCAACTACTGCCAACGCACATGTGCCGTTGAAGTAAGGCGAGTCTAGATGTACCGGCACTAAGGGGGCAACGTACCGCGTCATAGGAAACCCAACCAGGACAACCTTTTGTCTCCCGTCTACTCTCACGATTTATTTCTAAGGCACGCATTTAGACAGTTAGCAAGCTTATATTCAGCTCACCTGCATCACTTTCAATGTCACTACCTTTATCTTCCTTTTCAGTGGAAGCTACCTCCTCACTTTCCTTTGTACTTTGTGCCTCGCTTTCCTGTTTCTCCCCGGCCTTTAAATGTTTGTGAACCTTTGACAAGATCTCAACACGGGAATCACTTGCACGTATCTTTATCTCTAGATAGGCACTCACTAGCACAAGTTCTGGTTTTCCCAGATATTTCAATCTGGCAAGACAGTCCTCCTTGTTCAGAAAGGCCTGAACATCGTCAAGATCGTCGATGGTCACTTTTTCTGCCATTGTCACTTAAGTGGTGCACGAGCACTTAATACACTGCTTCACTTGAGCACTTAACACACCGGGCACTGCACTCTACAATATTGCACTAAATCACAGCAAGCACCGCACTCTACAATATTGCACTAAATCACACCGAGCACCGCACAGGACGTATAACGTCCTAATAATTACAGATGGGGGGAATTATTTACAGGGGATTGCCCTACATCACCACCCCTGTCAAACATACTTGACAAGGGGTCGGATCCCGCTGGGGATGCCAATTATGTTACAGCCCTACTGGGACGCAACCGTGTTCTTCTCTGTTGGTAGTATAGTTTGGGTATCCGGCCCCAAGTTAGTAGAGGCTTTCAAGGGGTGTGTTCCGTAACGCAAGTTAAATTAAAGGGGGAGGGATGCAAACGTTCCAATTTATATATATATATATATATATATATATATATATATATATATATATATATATATATATATATATATATATATATATATATATATATGTATATATATATATATATATATATATATATTCGCCAGCACCATAAATAAATATCAGTCACACACGGGGTTTATAACTACACTATTATGTACAGGTTCGTCTTCCTCCGAAGACACTGGAAGCTCAACGGTGCTCACTCTGGGTAGCCCTGGTTCCTTCTTCCATGGCCCAAAATGAATCCACTATGATTCTATGACGAATCTACCCTGGCCACAGGCCAGCCAAATCACAGTCCAACTAGGTGCTTCATCGTGGAGGCCTTCAACCACGATCCAGCCTGTAGTTGGCAGGTACCAATCAGCCCCGCTGTGTAGTCTACTCCACGACCAATACTAGGGTTGCGAACCCTAGGCAGGAGCCTCATGTGATCCCGTTGAACACTCTCCTCACTAAGCACCACAGTGGCTAGTCTCTTCCACCAGCCAGCCCGGATAAGGCGATTCCCAACACTGCCACGCCACAGGCAGGCTAATACTCTCAACAGAGTTCGTCCGGGGGTGACTCACAGCTTCTTCAAAGCAGACTGGTGAAGAGACCTTGGCTGCCTTGGGTAGACTGATCCATCGTCCAATACAGCAGTCCCAGGTCGACTCTGCAATCAGACACGTCATTAATACTGGGACGCTCTAGGGAACCTCACTTACAGGCTTAGACACAAACGTCCACCTCTTTGCTCCATAGATGGCGTTCACTGTCTAAGCGCCACTTCACCAGAGGTCAGCAGCGGCTATGTTATGAGCTGATTAAGACGGGAATCCAATCCAGCACCTGTGGCCGATATATCCCGTCCTCACTAGATGGCGTCGTCCATTTGGAGGGGGTTTTGGGAGCGGACTCACAGATGGCGTTGTTGTCAATGCTCCGTGCTCCGTGAAAACTTGGCTTATTAGGCAAAATGGGCCTTGCATAGTAGGCTGAGAAGTACGTTCTGGCTACTAGGTACGACATATATATATATATATATATATATATATATATATATATATATATATATATATATATATATATATATATATATATATATATATATATGTCGTACCTAGTAGCCAGAACGCACTTCTCAGCCTACTATGCAAGGCCCTATGATATATATATATATATATATATATATCTATATATATATCTATATATATATCTATATATATATCTATATGTATATATATCTATATATACACAACACTGCCTGCTGATATTATTGTCAGTCTTGTTAAGTTGTGCATTAAAGAATGTAAATTTACCTTTAATAATGAGTATTATTTACAGACTTTTGGAATGGCAATGGGGAATCCTCTATCGCCATTGTTCTCAAACCTGTACATGGAATTCTTTGAAAAGAAATTCGTTTCAAAAATAACTCCTGAATCATTCCTTGGTTTAGATATGTTGATGATATCTTGTGTATTTGGCCTTCAGATGTAAACACAGACGAATTTGTAGCCAAACTTAATGACCAAGTCACCTCCATAAAATTTACTATGGAGACTGAAGTTGATAAATGTTTGCCATTCTTAGATGTGCTTATTCATAGGGAAAACTCTTCATTAAAGTTTAGTGTTTACAGAAAACCTACGAACAATTTATCTTATGTTCATTATTTTTCAGGGCATAAATACAATGTAAAAAAGTCAATTTTTTCTTCAATGTATCTAAGAGCTCTTCGAGTTGTGAGTCCAGAATTCTTAGATGAAGAATTTAAGAATATTGATTCGATTGGTCTTAAGCTTTGTTACCCACTGAATTTGTTGGAAGTTTGTCGTAACAAAGCTCGTCGTACATATTATAATAATGTATGCAGTGAAAGGATTCGCCCAAAGAATGTGTTATGTTTACCATATTTCTCTGGGTTTGAGAATATTGTCAAGGCCTTGAAACTTTTTAATATAGATGTAATGTTTAGCTACGAAAACACTGTTGGTAAGCTATTAGTAAGGAACAGCCCTCGTAGTGATAATTGCGTCATTTATAAAATACCTTGTAAGGAATGTAATAAGTTCTATGTCGGGCAAACATCTAAAGATTTAAAATGTAGAATATCGCAACATAAATACTCTGTAAAACATGGCCAATTGTCTAATGCTTTGTTTGTGCATTTGTCAGAAAAAGCTCACCAAATTGATTGGGAGAGTGCTTCTTCAATAACAAATTGTAAAAGCACCTATAACAGAAACATAATTGAATCTGCTTTGATACAGATCACCAAAGAAAGTAATTTGAATATTAGCAGTGGTCTATATAACTTAGATCCATTTCTAATAGATCAGCTAAAGGGCGATTTAAGTAGAATCATTGAAAAACATTTGTCTCACTAATTTATTGTATATATTTATTTCTTTATGTTATAATTACCTATATATTATGCTTGTATGTCTGCTGTATCAGATGGGCCATTGTGCTACATCGGATGTGCCAATTGGGTGCATCTGATGGGCCAATGGGCCTTCTGCGTTGTCCAAGTATTGTACCTCACCTTACTTCACCACTCCTTCCTGCCTATTTATACCCATCACTCGATCTGTAAAATGACCTTCTGAAGATGTATTTAATATACGAAAGTACTTAAGGAAATTTCCTGTTTCATTTTTCCTCCGTGGTCTGACATTGTCATATATATCTATATATATATATATATATATATATATATATATATATATATATATATATATATATATATATATATATATATATATATATATCTATATATATATATATATATATATATATATTATATATATATATATATTATATATATATATATTATATATATTATATATATATATATATATATTATATATATATATATATATATATATATATATATATATATATATATATATATATATATATATATATATATATATATATATATATATATATATATATATATATATATATATATATATATATATATATTAGTATATTTTGGTAGCAGTCTTTCCTGTAGACATATATTATTAAATATGACCGAAAAAGTAAGATTAACAATTCTAACACGAATTTTCTCGATCTTTCGTACGTTTCTTTTCACTGTTGGTGGTAATTAAAAAATCAATTCTCCAAAATTCATTTTTATTTCTAGTCTGACGCGACACTTGAGCGCATTTCGTAAAACTTATTACGTTTTCAAAGACTTTAGCTTACACATACACAACTGAATAGAACTTATACATCTTCGATTTGTTTATATCTACATTTGAGTGAGGTGGATGGGGTGAGGTGGTATTAATAGGGTATTAAATTCCTAAACACAAGACAGAACACAAAACAATGGGTATTGAATGGAAGTGATGTGTAGAAGGCCTATTGGTCCATATTTCTTGATGCTTTTATACTGGAGCGGAGTCTTGAGGTGGGTAGAATATAGTTGTGCATTAATTGGCTGTTGATTGCTGGTGTTGACTTCTTGATGTGTAGAGCCTCGCAGACATCAAGCCGCCTGCTATCGCTGTATCTATCGATGATTTCTGTGTTGTTTACTAGGATTTCTCTGGCGATGGTTTGGTTGTGGGAAGATATTATATGTTCCTTAATGGAGCCCTGTTGCTTATGCATCGTTAAACGCCTAGAAAGAGATGTTGTTGTCTTGCCTATATACTGGTTTTTTGGAGCTTACAGTCCCCAAGAGGGCATTTGAAGGCATAGACGACGTTGGTCTCTTTTAAAGCGTTCTGCTTTGTGTCTGGAGAGTTTCTCATGAGTAGGCTGGCCGTTTTTCTGGTTTTATAGTAAATCGTCAGTTGTATCCTCTGATTTTTGTCTGTAGGGATAACGTTTCTATTAACAATATCTTTCAGGACCCTTTCCTCCGTTTTATGAGCTGTGGAAAAGACGTTCCTCTAAAATAGTCTAATAGGGGGTATAGGTGTTGTGTTGGTTGTCTCTTCAGAGGTTGCATGGCGTTTCACTTTCCTTCTTATGATGTCTTCGACGAAACCATTGGAGAAGCCGTTGTTGACTAGGACCTGCCTTACCCTACAGGTTCTTCGTCGACTTGCTTCCATTCTGAGCTGTGGCTGAGAGCACGGTCGGCATAAGCGTTAACAACACTCCTCTTGTACCTGTCTTGGCAGTCGCTGTTGGCATTTAGGCACATTCCTATGTTCGTTTCCTTAGTGTAGACTGCAGTGTGGAAACCTCCGCTCTTTTCCATGACTGTTACATCTTGAAAGGGCAGCTTCCCATCCTTTTCCATCTCGTAAGTGAAACGCAGCACGGAACTCTGCTCAAATGCCTCCTTCAGCTCCTGCAGATGTCTGACATCAGGTACCTGTGTAAAAATGTCGTCAACATACCTGCAGTATATGGCCAGTTTCAAGTTCATTTCGACTAAGACTTTTTGCTCGATGGTACCCATGTAGAAGTTTGCAAACAGGACACCTAGGGGGGAACCCATGGCGACCCCATCTACTTGCTTATACATGTGCCCATCCGGGCTCAAGAAGGGTGCCTCTTTAGTACAAGCTTGGAGTAGTTTCCTCAGAATGTTTTCTGGTATGTCAAGAGGAGTGCAGGCCGGATCACGATACACTCTGTCGGCTATCATCCCGATTGTCTCGTCCACAGGTACGTTGGTAAACAGGGATTCTACGTCCAATGAGGCTCTTATCCCTGTGGCCCGTGTGCCCCGCAGTAAGTCAACAAATTCCTTTGGAGACTTCAGGCTGAAGGTGCAAGGGACATAAGGAGTCAGCAGGCCGTTGAGTCGCTTCGCCAGTCTGTACATGGGTGTGGGTATCTGGCTAATGATTGGCCGAAGTGGGTTTCCAGGCTTGTGTGTCTTGACATTTCCATACGCATATCCAGGTTTATATTCCCCAATAACCTTTGGCAGGTGGAGTCCGGATTTCTTGGCATTCACAGTTTCGATCAGTTTGTTGACCTTTGCTTTCAATTCAGCAAATTTCAATTTGCCGAATTGAACCTTCACCCTCCAACTCCTCCTTCCTCCTTGCTCTCCTCCTTCTTCCTCCTCCTTCCTCCTCGCCCTCCTCCTCCTTCCTCCTCGATCTCCGCCTACTTCCTTCTCGAGCTCTTCTTAAAAAATGAATAAAAATGATGAATTAACCTTTATTATGGTCTTTTCTTTTTACTAAATGTTGAAATATACTTTTATATTTCTACATTTATATAAATAACAGCAATATACTCACGACGCACCCCTGGGAGGCCCCAGCATGATCGGCGATAGCTTCTTGTTGGGTGTCCTGCCTCTAATTGTGGCTCCATGGTGGGTGTGGGGGCACATTCGTGAATGAATGTTTTTCTCGTAGCGATGATGTATACTTTTCTACTGTTTCTCCTTTACCTTCTCAGGCTCGTGGGGTGGGCGACCAAGCCCCCGAGTCGGTCCGTGTTGGAAGACTGGGCTCTGTAGCCTCCGGTGCATTGGGCCCCGACCTTGCTCCTCCTTTGACCTCTCTGACTCCTCCCCTCGGCTCCCCCCCCCCCCCCTCCTCTGTGGTTGGGTCGAGCCCCAAGCCCCCAGTGGTGACTACCTCGTCCCCTGGCGCAGCTCCATCTCTCGTTGTAACTACTGCGCCTTTTAACCCCTCTCTCTCTCTCTGGGGGTTCTCAACGCCGTCTTCGTCAGGGCCGCCCTCGCGCGATTCCTTCCCGTTCTGATACCTATCAAGCCTTGTTTGGTCCCGCTTCGTGGGCCAAACATTTTGATCTCCTTCCTCTAGATTCTGCGCCACCTGGCGATTTCTCCCTCCATCGACATCTTGTTGATTCCGTGGATGCCTCTGTTACCTTCAACCCCACTCGTCTCGGTACACGTGTCATTGCTGCTCCTTCTCAGGATGCAGCTTCCCGCTTGACTGCCTTATCTTGCCTTGGCGAGACCCCTGTTCGGGTCTCAAAGAACGCTCAGTTGAACGCCAGTGTTGGCACTATTCTCCTCCCACCCCATGTTGCGACCAGTGTTCGGGATCTGCGAGACTGCCACGACGATATTCGACATATCCTTGTTGCCCAGGGCCATTCTATTCTCCAGGTGGACACATTTCTCGTCCCCCTCGTGGTAGTCGCTGTCAACCCCTTTCGAATTGTGAAGATTACCTTTGATGGTAATCCTTCCTCTCCTTCCTCCTCCCCGGCGGGTAAGAAGGGTTCGCTTTCTTCCTCGGCCCCTATTTCTGCCTCTATCTCTCCTTCCCCTCCCATTTCGGTGGTTGCGCCCCCTATTCCTGCAATGGAGGTTTCTTTGGCCCCCACTTCCCTCTCGGTTGCTGCCCTTGCTGAGGTGCGCTCCCCTCTTTCTCCTCCCCCTCTCCCTGCTGCTGTCCTTGACTGCTCCTCTCCGTTGTCTCCTACTCCTCCTCCTCCGGACCCCGCCCGCCCGCCACTGGTCTGTTCTCCCGCTTCTTTCCCTCAGTCAGTTTACCCATGCCCCCCTAACCCTGACTTTGCTGACCCTGATCCTGACCCTGATATTCTTTAACGTGCTATGTTGCTCTTTTGCCTTTGTTTCTTTCTTGTTCTCTGTTGTTGTCCTTTCTCTTCTCGTCGTTGTCTATTCATTAATGGAACGTTCGAGGTTATTACGCCAATTTCCTGGAACTCCAACTTCTGATTTTGGGGTTTTTGCCCCTTTGTGTCTGTCTCCAGGAGCCGATGCTTGGTGCTCGTCCTGGTCGTTTTCGTGGCTATTCTTTTCTCTCCCTAATTCTTCTGCTCTCTTGATTCGCTCTGATGTTCCCTTTGTCCCCTTACTTTTTCCTTCGCCTCTCCATTGTTCTGCTGCTCGTATCTTTGTGCGGAAATGGTACACAGTTTGCTCCATTTATCTACCCCCGAGTGTCCCGCTTTCTCTTCCTGATCTGAAACACCTCCTAGACTCCTTGCCGGAGCCTGTGCTCCTGCTTTAAATTGTCGTCATTCTCTTTGGGGTGATGTTCTGACGAATACCCGGGGTCGCCTTCTTGAGCCGTTTATCCTCTCTTCTTCCCTGTCTCTTCTGAATTCTGGTGATCCCACTCATTTGGACTCTCGGACTCGCACCCTTTCCTGTCTTGATCTTTCTCTTTGTTCTTCTCTTTACTTTGATTTCACGTGGCAGGTTCTTGATGACCTCCATGGCAGTGACCATTTCCCCATCCTTATTTCCTTTTTCTCTTTTCGTCCTTCCCTCTCCTTCTCTAGGTGGCAGTTTGCTACAGCGGACTGGAACCTATTTACCCTCAATGCTGCTCTCTCTAACCTCTCCCTTCTGCCTTACCCTCACGCTCTCCTCCTTTTTCATGACACTGTCTTCGACACTGCCCTCCACTCTATTCCTCGCTTTTCCTCTCGGGGTCCGCGAAAGTGCGTTCCCTTGTGGAATGCAGACTGTGCTCGGGCTGTCTGCTGTAAGCGTGCAGCCTGGAAGAGGCACCGCCGTCAGCAGACGGCCGATTCTTTTATTTTCTTTCGGAGAGCGAGTGTGGTGGCCCGTAGGGCCATCCGTACGGCTAAACGTGAATGTTGGGCATCTTATGTCTCCACAATTACGTCCGAAACTCCCCTGCCACAGATCTGGAAGCGTATCCGCAAGATAGCGGGTAAGTTCGTTTCCGAGGTTTCACCGGTCCTTCACCTCCGTGGTACTCTTGTGGCGGACCCATTGCAGGTCGCTACCGAACTGGGTTCCCACTTTTCTTCTGTTAGCTCTAGTCTTCATCTTCCCCAATCTTTCCTTCTTCGTAAACCTGTCCTTGAGTCTCGTCCTTTAGATTTCTGCACTCGTCTTCGACTTTCCTATAACGATCCCTTCTCTCTCTCTGAACTTCGTTCTGCCCTGGCCCTCTGCGGTTCTACGGCGGCAGGCTCCGATGGTATTCATTATGAGATGCTTTGCCATCTCCCTCCGTGCACGTCTCAGTATTTACTGAGTCTGTATAATCGGATATGGAAGTCGTCGTCAGTCCTTGAGGACTGGCTCGATGCCGTTGTCCTCCCTTTTCGCAAACCAGGGTCTCTGGGAACTTTCCCTAAGGACTTAAAGTTGTGTCTGCAAACTCTTTGAACGTATGGTTAACGTTCGTCTGATGTGGTTCCTGGAACACCATTACCTCCTCTCCCCTTCTCAATTTGGTTTCCACAAGTGCCGCAGCACGACAGATGTCCTGGTGAACTTGGAGGTCTATATTCGTACTGCTTTTGCTGCGAGGACCTCCGCTGTTGCCGTCCTTTTTGACCTGGAAAAGGCTTACGACACCACTTGGCGATATCATATTCTATCCCAGCTTCATTCTTTTAGCCTTCTTGGTCATCTCCTTCTCTGCAGCTTCCTCTCTCGTCGTTCCTTTTGGATGCGCCTTGGTACCGCTCTCTCTGCCTCTTTTCAGCAATACGAAGGTGTGCCCCAGGGTAGTGTTCTGAGCACTACTCTTTTTCTGGTTGCCCTCAATGGTCTTCTTTTCTCTCTTCCTTCAGGTATATTCTCCGCTCTCTATGCCGATGATCTTACCCTTTGCTGTCAGGGTGATGATTCGCCTCTCCTTCAGCGCTGGCTTCAACTTGCGATTGATGCCATGTCGTCTTGGGCCACCGATCATGGCTTCAAGTTCTCTACTTCTAAGACTTGTGCCATGTCTTTTACTCGGAAACGGTTCGTTCTTCGTCCCTCTATGTCACTTTCTGGTCATCCCCTTGAGTACAAAGATTCCGCGAAGCTTTTGGGGTTATTCCTTGACACTCGTTTGTCTTGGTCTCCCCATATCTCTTACCTCCGTGTTGAGTATTCTAAGGCCCTTACCCTCCTTCGGGTATTGTCCCTTACTTCTTGGGAAGCGGATAGGCGCACTCTCCTTGCTTTACATTCCTCTCTCGTCCTGTCTAAGCTCGATTATGGTTGCTCTGCTTACTCATCTGCTTCTTCTGCTACTCTTCGCCGTCTTGATGCTTTGCACTATACTGGGTTGCGCCTCAGTTCTGGTGCCTTTCGTTCGGCTCCTGTGCTTAGCTTGTATGTTGACACTGGCTTCCTGTCTCTCCAGGTCCGCCGTGATCGCTACTGTCTTCACTATCTTGCGCGGTCCTTACAACATCCTTCCTCTCGCCTCTGTCGTGCTTTAACTTTTACCCCTCCTGCGGTTCCTGTTCCTCTTCACCGCCTCCCTCTTTCTGTCCGGTTATCTCGCTTACAGGATTCTTTTTCCGTTCGTGTTTCTCATGTTTCTCCTCGTGTTGTTCCTTCTTTGCCCCTGTGGAGAGTCCCCCTTCTGCAGTTTTGTACATCCTTGACCCGCATCACTAAAGCTTTTACCCCTCCTACGGTTCTAAAACGCCTTTTCCTTGAGCACTTTTCTTCTCACTCTCGCTCCGTTTCTGTCTTCACCGATGGGTCTAAGTCTGCGGACGGTGTTGACTACTCTGTTGTTTTTCCTGATCGCACTTATATGTGTCACTTACCTCCGGAGACTAGCATCTCTACAGTGGAGCTTTATGCTATTCTCTATGCTCTTCGTCTCCTGCTTTCTCATTGCCGGTCTTCCTTTGTAGTTGTTGTTGACTCTCGTAGTGCCCTCATGGCTCTCGGGTCCTTTAATCCGGTTCATCCGGTAGTTGTCAAGATCCAGGATTGGCTGTTTCTTGTTCGCAGTAAATTTAAGTCGGTTGAGTTTTGTTGGGTTCCCAGCCATATTGGTGTGTCTTTAAATGAGCATGCGGATGCTGCCCCCAAGAAAGCTGTCCACTCTTGTCCCATCTCTCGTAAAGGTATTTCATATTCCGACTTTTACCCGGTTATCCATTCCTCCATCCTTACCCGTTGGCAGGCTTCTTGGTCGTCTGTTACTGGTAACAAACTACGTACTCTTAAATGTTGTGTTTCCTCGTGGCCGTCCTCCTTCCACCGTAACCGGCGGTGGGAAACAGCTCTGGCGAGGTTGCGTATTGGCCATACTCGCTTAACCCATGGTCACTTGATGGAGCGCCGCCCTGCTCCTTATTGTCCTAGTTGCATTGTCCCTCTTACGGTCATGCATGTCCTTCTTGAATGTCTGACTTCCAGGACGAGCGTGTGTTTTGCTTTCCGACGGCCCCTCGTGGTCGGAAAGCTAACAGTGAGCTGTTTAGGGCTAGGTAAGCACATGGGTAGGGGAACACCCGCGTGACCCATAATTTAGCATAATCCAAATGCATTCTATACTTACAGCTGTCGGTCACGCTTGTATTTAGCACCCAAGCGTGAGGAGAGAGCTCCAACCTTAGACGTACATCTATATTGGCCAATACACATTAATCTAGAGTTGTTATATCCAATACTAGGGGGAAACACATTGACAAACCTTTTTAAATCGAAAATAATTTTTTTATGCTTGATGCTTGCCCCGGTAAAATAAGTCTTAGTGAATTCATTAGTGATTATATTATTTTCATCATTACAGTCCCTACGAAAGGCTCCAATTCTCTCCAAGTAAGACATTTTTGATGGAGGCATGGAGGTAATTAATTAAATAAATGACCAATAATTAAAATTAGAATTTGTTTCAACTACCTGCTCTCCCAAGAAAACCTGAACCCCTTTAAACATGGTATTTGACAATCCGTTCACAAATTCCACATAGTCATCCTCTTCCAATTTTGTGGTATTGTCATCTTTGGTTAAAGATACCTTTAAGTCTATAACAATATTAGCAAGATTTAAAAAAGAACCCTGTATGTCAGAAATGCAGAATTCTAAGTAATTAACCTGCACACGTTGATTGATGAGCAGGTTGACAGGTAGAATATCTATGTATTGTGTAGAGGTAATTGAACTCTCCACATTGCGTATTCTGTTACTTCTAGGAAATTGGTCAATAATACTGGAGCTATAATATTCTAGTGGTATTTTCATCTCAGCTCCACTAGCTGCTGCCATGATCCCCCTGAAAGCCAAAGTATGACTGCTTACGATAGTGAAAATATGTCATCTTTATAGCCAAGACCTCATTTTCATTTTTTTTTTATTTTTTTTATTCCCTTAGAGTGAACCTTTCCTCTAGAGAGTCTTTTAATTTTCCCTTCTGTTACCAATTTCTTCCCCACACTCTTAAGAGCATCAATACCATGAGTTTTCAGAGCACTCTTTACATCTCGTTTACAGCTAGATAAATCACCAAGTACATTTTTTTCCAAAATCGATAGCACTTGGTGTTACAGCCCTCATGATAAATGGTATGGCCCGTTGGGCCATACCAGCCAAATGTTCCGAAGAAACCACCGCCAGATCTGAGATAAGGTGCTTGGAATGTGCGTATGTCACTCATCCCACCCCCTTTCAAGCCATGTCTCTGAGAGGGTGGGGCAAATATCTCCCGAAATTCATTTTTAGTAGGCGGTTGAAAGGTATACGCATCTTGACCTCTCTTCTTATAATAACCAAAGTCATGGATAAACAGTTCTATATATATTGCTATACTTTAGGACGGACATGTAGAACTGCGGCAACCGATCTTCCATCCTCAAAACTAACCATTCGCCCAAACTGATCGGTTATCTTAATACTGATTTTACCCAGCGTGCTAGTTTTTAATGTCTTGTATACTACGGGGTGAGCTCCTCTTGAATATGAGTCATGATAATTGATCGCATCTAATATATTTACAATCTGCCCACCGTATCGTTCAGGCTCGATGACGTCACAATAAATGAGTAAATAGTCACAACTTCCATCATTGTCTGGGGGGGAATAAGGCCACAACTTTGGAGGCTGTTGTAATGTCATCTGTTTTTACTCGATAAATGGTGTATTTGCGACTGCTGTCAAAACCAAGTACATTAGCTATTCTGCGTTTAAATTGAAGGCTGAGAGAATATAACGACCCAGTAGAATATAACGACCCAAAGGCCCTGTCCTTGCCCAGACCAGAAGGACCCGGCGCGTCAGACTGTTGCTGATCTTCATTTATTCGCACTTGCCGAGGGGTGTACCACTGGCTTTTTACCAAGGGTCTGGTCGATTGGGGTCTAGAAGTTGTTACTTTGGGTTGCTGGGTTGATCCGAAAGCTAGTATTCTTTTTACCCTTTCTGGACATCGTTTGTTCCAGGCGTGATGTGTATCCCCGCAGTTCGGGCATTTTGCTTTCGTTTGTCTGCCTTCTTTGTGCAGATTCTTGCATATGTCGGTATTATGGAGCTCGCTACATACACCACATTGTTCCGGGCCTCTGCAGCCATCTTTGTGGTGGCCGAAGTGCTGACATCTGTAACACCGCATGGGTTCTGGGTTGTACAGTCTCAGCCTGAATTGACCATAGATCCCAACACTCAGAGTGTTGATGCGAGGTCCTTTTATCGTTACAAGAACCTGTCTTGTTTCTATATTGTTGTGCTTGCATCTTTCCGCCGTTGTGACATTTGGGCATTTCAGTTGATAGTGGTAAGGATTGTGATGTTGTGTACCTTGACTTTAGCAAAGCTTTTGATACAGTGCCACATGAAAGACTGATTAAAAAGATAGAGTCTCATGGTATTGGGGGTGCTATATTAAGCTGGATTAGGGCATGGCTATACCAAAGGAAACAGAGAGTTAGTATAAATGGAATCAAGTCAGAGTGGGAAAATGTTGTAAGTGGAGTGCCTCAAGGCTCTGTCCTGGGTCCTCTGTTGTTTATAATATATATAAATGATTTAGATTCAGGTTTGAGTAGCAACATTTGCAAATTTGCCGATGATACGAAAATCGGTAGGGAAATTAATTCGGAGGAGGACTCACTATCACTTCAAGTTGATCTAGATAGGGTTTTGAAATGGTCAAAGGATTGGCAGATGCAGTTTAATGCTGATAAATGTAAAGTTCTGAGGTTAGGTAATGATGATAGAGTTACAAGATACGAGCTAGATGGTGTTGAGATTGCGAAGTCGGATTGCGAAAGGGATCTGGGAGTTATGATTAGTAAGAATTTAAAACAAAAGGATCAATGCATGAATGTTCGTAATAAGGCAAATCGGACACTTGGATTTATTAATCGCAGCATTAGTAACAAGACACCTGGTGTGGTTCTCAAGCTATATCTTGCTCTAGTTAGGCCCCTTTTAGATTATGCAGTTCAGTTTTGGTCGCCATATTATAGAATGGATATAAATTCACTTGAACGTGTCCAGCGTAGGATGACTAAGTTAATTCCCCAAATTAGAAATCTTTCATATGAAGAAAGATTAACAAAGCTTAAGTTGCATTCACTGGAAAGGCAAAGAGTTAGGGGTGACATGATAGAGGTTTACAAGTGGGTGAATGGACATAACAAAGGGGATATTAATAGGGTATTAAAAGTATCAACACAAGACAGAACACGAAACAATGGGTATAAATTGGATAAGTTTAGATTTAGGAAAGACTTGGGTAAATACTGGTTCAGTAACAGGGTTGTTGATTTGTGGAACCAATTACCGCGTAACGTGGTGGAGATGGGGTCCCTCGATTGTTTCAAGCATGGGTTGGACATGTATATGAGTGGGATTGGGTGGTTATAGATAGGAGCTGCCTCGTATGGGCCAATAGGCCTTCTGCAGTTACCTTTGTTCTTTTGTTCTTTTTTTGTTTTTGTTCTATAACCACCCAATAAGAACATAAGAACAAAGGTAACTGCAGTAGGCCTATTGGCCCATACGAGGCAGCTCCTATCTATAACTCCCAATCCCACTCATATACTTGTCCAACTTGCGCTTGAAACAATCAAGGGACCCCACCTCCACCACATTACGCGGCAATTGATTCCACAAATCAACAACCTAATGAGCATTCATTTAGGCCCCTTAACTCGACGTTTGGTTACTGAACCAGTATTTACCCAAGTCTGTCCTAAATCTAAACTTTGTGAGGGGATGGTTCACCAGCTCACTTACAATAGTGCTCTTATGCCTGTGGGAGCCAGTACACTTGTTAAGTGCACTTGTTAAGTGGGCGGACTTAAGTTTGGTAACCAACAACCGAAACATCTAGTGTTTGGGCTCATGTGAGAGCCCCAGTCGTCAGCAGTCCATAAATGTTACCCTGGCCGGAGTAACATGTCTGTGGACAGTGCTAGAGCCGATAGCATCATCTCCTTGTATGGCTTTGAGGCGAGACTCGACTTTGCGCGGGAACAGCTAGGCCGCCGGCTTGGGTGAGCTGTGGGCCTCCCGCGCTCGCTGGCTACTTGAGTCGTTGTCATGGAAACAGCCGCCATCTTAGTAAACATCTTGAGCCGCCATGTTGTTCGGCCATCTTGGAGCTGCCCTAGGGGCTATGCTACACCGTCGCTGATTGGATGAGAGGGGTAGGCCGCTGTATGCCTTCCTCTCATTGGTTATTTCGAGGAGGACACGGGGATCGCCGATGTAAGCATCATTCTGAACCCAGCTGCCACCTTGTCAAGACGCTTCCTGTACTCAATTCGGCCAAATTGAAGTATAGGGCGTCGTGGTGGCTGGACTACTCAACTGCTGATGCTTCCTGCTTCACCAACGACAGCGGTCGTCACAGAATCCGGCCGAAGTCGTCGCTTGGAGGGGTTTAAGACATTGTGTACAGTGGGTGAGGTACAGTGATCTGGGATCGTGGGGAATGTGCATACGAGCAGTAACAGACTCGTAGATCCCATACCAGTGATGATTAGACTTGCTAGTGCTCTGTAGCAGTCGATGGGAACGGGAAAATTCGTGTCAGTTTCAGGCAGATTTCCCATGTTTGTGTGAGACGCTATCGTTGTGCGCGTCACCTGGGTACGAACGCTACACTTCACCGGTGGGTCGAGGGTGCGAACTCAGCCGTGTTGAGAGTGGGAGGGGTTCGAGTGTGCGCCAATTGTACGAAAAAAATACCACGTAAGGTACTACCGCCGCCTACGCCACCCTGAGCAAGCCAGCCACCTGTAGCGGGATGCCTGATGTATGGGAATGGTGTGTAGCCGGCAGTGTGAATGAGTAAGTACTTATGTGTGTATTTCTGGTGATTAGTAGTCTCTAAAGCTTGAATTCGAGGTCAAGTGTTCCATCACATTGTCACGCAGCACCTGTGGAGGTGGAGTGGAGTGTGGGCGGGGAGATAATCACCCTTGTTGTCATCTTGTCAGTCCAGAGGGACTTACGTCTGGTGTACACAGATGGACAGTGTGTGTGTGTGGATACACACGGGAACAGAGTATACATAGATTAGCCAAGGACTGAGAGGATGTCCATGTAATAATTATATTATATCATTGTGGTAATCATTTTTGATCGTCCGTGGGACGGAGTGATATCATTTCCATGTGTGGTCTTGCAGGTGTGGAATTCCAACACTGAGCGCTCAGGTATGTGTAACGCCAGTGATTCCTGGCAATGATTAATGTGGAGTGTACCACAGTGTGGTCTTAATTTCTTGTATTGTTCCCAGGGCCGTGACAAGTGTGATTTATATATATATATATATATATATATATATATATATATATATATATATATATATATATATATATATGTATATATATATATATATATATATATATATATATATATATATATATATATATATATATGTATATATATATATGTATATATATAAATGTATATATATATATATATATATATATATATATATATATGCAGAATAACCACATATGAAAAATAGAAAATGCTTAACGCGTTTTCGGCTAATTCGCCTTCATCAGAGCAAAGTAGAATGACGTTATTCTACTTTGCTCTGATGAAGGCGAATTAGCCGAAAACGCGTTAAGCATTTTCTATTTTTCATATGTGGTTATTCTGCATACTTGGATCAGTGTTTTTGTGATCATTGTTGCATATATATATATATATATATATATATATATATATATATATATATATATATATATATATATATATATATATATATATATATATATATATATATACAACTTTAGAACACTTTCCCACCAGGAGACTCGAACCCTAGAACAGAAGCCTTCCAGCAACTGGCATAACAGGTACGCCTTAACCCACTCCACCACCTGCTCAGACCCTTAAAAGAGATGGTATTTTCGGAGTATTTATACACTCCAAAGACCACCACCTCCCAAGAGCACTAGAGCAAGTGAGGGGTCATTTTTACGTTTTTTCATCAAGTCCCTGTTAATATGGGAGAACACTGTGTCTATGCTTAAGGCACAACTCTCCTAAACACGAGAGTGAAGTATACAACTTTAGAACACTTTCCCACCAGGAGACTCGAACCCTAGCCAGCACAGAAGCCTTCCAGCAACTGGCATAACAGGTACGCCTTAACCCACTCCACCACCTGCTCAGACCCTTAAAAGAGATGGTAATTTCGGAGTATTTATACACTCCAAAGTCCACCACCTCCCAAGAGCACTAGAGCAAGTGAGGGGTCATTTTTACGTTTTTTCATCAAGTCCCTGTTAATATGGAAGAACACTGTGTCTATGCTTAAGGCACAACTCTCCTAAACACGAGAGTGAAGTATACAACTTTAGAACACTTTCCCACCAGGAGACTCGAACCCTAGCCAGCACAGAAGCCTTGCAGCAACTGGCATAACCATAGCCTTAACCCACTCCACCACCTGCTCAGACCCTTAAAAGAGATGGTAATTTCGGAGTATTTATACACTCCAAAGACCACCACCTCCCAAGAGCACTAGAGCAAGTGAGGGGTCACCTCCGAATTAATTTCCCTACCGATTTTTGTATCATCGGCAAATTTGCAAATGTTGCTACTCAAACCTGAATCTAAATTATTTATATATATTATAAACAACAGAGGTCCCAGGACAGAGCCCTGAGGCACCCCACTTACAACATTTTCCCACTCTGACTTGACTCCATTTATACTAACTCTCTGTTTCCTTTGGTATAGCCATGCCCTAATCCAGCTTAATATAGCACCCCCAATACCATGAGACTCTAACTTTTTAATCAGTCTTTCATGTGGCACTGTATCAAAAGCTTTGCTAAAGTCAAGGTACACAACATCACAATCCTTACCACTATCAACTGCCTCAACTATGCTAGAATAAAAAGATAACAAATTTGTTAAACATGAACGGCCATTTATAAAACCATGTTGCGACTCAATTATTAATTTATGTTTTTCAAGATGAAGACGAATTTTATTTGCTATTATAGATTCGAGTAACTTTCCCACAATAGACGTTAGGCTAATTAGTCGATAGTTAGACGCAAGTGATCTATCTCCTTTCTTAAAAACTGGTATCACATTAGCAACTTTCCAAAACTCTGGCACTCTCCCTGACTCTATTGATTTATTAAATATGGTTGACAGTGGGTCACAAAGCTCCTCTTTGCATTCTTTAAGCACCCTGGCAAACACTTCATCCGGCCCTGGGGATTTGTTTGGTTTGAGTTTTACTATTTGTTTAAGGACATCCTCCCTGGTAACTGCTAAACTCGTCAACCTGTCCTCGTCCCCACCCACATAGACTTGTTCGGCTGAAGGCATATTGTTAAGTTCCTCTTTAGTAAATACAGATACAAAATATTTATTAAAAATACTACTCATCTCTTCATCACTATCTGTTATTTGACCTGTCTCATTTTTTAATGGACCTATCTTTTCCCTAGTCTTAGTACGGTATAACTGAAAAAACCCTTTAGGATTTGTCTTTGCTTGCCCTGCTATGCGAACTTCATAGTTTCTTTTTGCTTTCCTTATCTCTTTTTTAACATTTCTAACCAGTTGTACGAATTCCTGTTCTAAAGTGACCTCCCCATTTTTAATCCTTTTGTACCAAGCTCTCTTTTTACCTATAAGGTTCTTCAAATTCTTTGTTATCCACTTTGGGTCATTAGTATTCGATCTATTCAATTTGTATGGTATACTACGTTCCTGTGCTTTGTTTAGAATATTCTTAAATAAGTTATATATTGAATCCACATCAAAATCCCCATTTAAGTCACCTATCGCTGGGTTAATGTCTCACTCCAAGATCGGCCCACACCCCATACCCAAGACTTTCCAATCAATTTGACCCAAAAAATTTCTTAGGCTATTAAAATCAGCTTTTCGAAAATCTGGCACTTTAACAGAATTTTCTCCTGCAGGTCTATTCCATTCTATGCTAAATCTGATTTCTTTGTGATCACTGTTCCCTAGCTCACTCCCTATTTCGATGTCATTAATTTGTGTTTCCCTGTTAGTTAACACTAAATCTAAAATATTATTTTCCCGTGTTGGTTCCTTAATGTGTTGCGTAAGAATGCAATCGTCAATTAATTCTAGAAAATCTTCTGCTTCACTATTCCCTGTTTTGTTCAACCAGTTTATTCCGCTAAAATTAAAGTCACCCATGACATAAATACTGTTAGATCTAGATGCTCTAGATATTTCATCCCATAGATGCTTTGCTTCCATTCTGTCTAAATTTGGTGGCCTATATATAACTCCTATTATAATATTATTAGCTTTTTCGTTTAATTCTATCCAAATAGTTTCTGTGTGTGGCTCAGTTTTGATTCCCTCTTTGAGACTACATTTCAAATTGTTCCTAACATATATGGCTACTCCACCTCCTCGTCTAATATATCTATCTGTGTGAAATAGTTTAAATCCATTTATTTGATATTCAGCTAATAGTTCTCTATTTTCTACATTCATCCACGTTTCGGTAAGTGCAATAATATCTATTTTTTCTGTGCAGACAAGAGCATTTAATTCGTTAATTTTATTTCTTAGACTTCTACTGTTAGTGTAATATACCCTAAGTGAATTGTTATTTTGAGGCCCTTCTCTTTCCCTGATCATTTTGCCAATTCCTTTCTCCCACAAACACATACTTTTATTATCTCCTTCCTCCAAATCAATTCCCATACCTCTATCTACTAATAGTTTAAACCCAAGCAAACACCTCTAACCACTTCTTCCAACGAGTTCGCAACAGCAACAACCCCAGCTCTCGATAGATGCACCCCATCACGAGCATACATTTCATTTCTTCCATAGAAGTGTTCCCAGTTGTCTATGAAAGATATTGCATTTGATTTGCAATATCTTTCCAGCCGGCAATTGACACCAAGTGCCCTCGACATCCATTCATTTCCCACTCCCTTTCTTGGAAGAATGCCACATATGATCGGGATTCCTCCCTTGCTCCTAACTAATTCAATGGCTGTCCTGAATCTCTGTATTAGTTCCTCACTCCTAACTCGCCCAACATCATTACCCCCTGCACTAATACAAATAATGGGTTTGTTTCCATTTCCCGTCATAATATAATTCATGTTTCCAACAATATCACCAACTCCAGCTCCCGGATAGCAAACCCTTAATCTGTTCCCCCTATCTCTGACACAAAACGTTCTGTCTAAATACCTCACCTGGGAATCTCCCACAACCAACAGGGTTAACAGGGTTAGTTATGTCTGAAACAGAAAGTGCATTAGTTAAAGGGTTAGAATGAGCTGGTCTGGACTGGCTGTAGGTACAAGTTTTGCTACTCTGTGGGGTATAATTATTTTTATTGGGCCTCTTGTCCGCCAATTGGTAGTTTTCTGCCAACTTGGCCAAATCCCCTATTTTAGAATTTACCTCTACCCTTCCTCTTATATACTGAGCTTCAATATCTGGCATACTATCTATAAACTGTTCTATTAACATACTATTCTTAAGTGCCTCGTATGTTTCGGCTTTAGCCGAGCGAATCCATTTATCAAACAATCTAATTTGATCATTAGCAAATTCAGTGAGCGGTTGGTTGTGGGTAGGCCTAAGGTTGCGATAAGCGTGGCGGTGAGCTTCAGGAGTAATTTCATATGCCCGCAAAATTCGTTCCCTGAATTTATCATATTCAAAACACTCTTCATCAGGCATATATATAAAAATATCTTGGGCCTTACCCCTAAGTCTTCCCTGTAGGATTTTCACCCACTCTTCCTTTGGCCAGTTCATGGACATGGCCAATCTCTGAAAATGGTTGAAAAACCTTTCAGGGTCTGACTCTGAAAATTCAAGCAAGTTATGCTTTTTCTCATAATGCCTGGGGTTTGAATCCCCGGCAGGTGGTGGTCCCGTGGCATTCGCTCTAATTCTAACCTCCTCAGTTTTGAGTCTTTGCTCCTCTAATTTTATTTTTGCTAACTCTAGAGTTAGAGTTAACTCTCTGTCCCTATGAGCTGCACTTTCTGCTTGGCTAAGCTGGCATAAAGGTGTATCACTTGCCAATAGTTCTTCATCAATACAATGTTGTAATATTTCGTTCACCAAAGTCCACTTTTTATCCACGTCATTTAATTCTAGGCCAAATTCCTTGCCTAACAATACTAAATTAGACTTGGTAAGTTTCTTTATCTCTATTGCTGAAGGCTCCCTTGCCAGTCTCTGCATTTCAGATGACATCACAAATAATTTTAGCTCCTAGCCAAATAAAAAAAAAAAAATTGAAAAAAAAAAAAAAAATTTGCACGGCCCCTAACACAAGGCCACACTAACCTTAATCGTGAAGGGATCCAGCTGGGTCAGTGCAAGAATGTCCTTTGCTAGATGTGCTGGACCCTAGGCTAACACACAACCGTTCTGCAGAAAACAAAAAATTTTAGTTTTGGCACTCAAGAATCTAATTTTTTACAATTATAAAGTTCCTCCCGGACTGGCCAACCACTTGTTATAATAAATGGTGGGCTTGCTATGGGGAACTGGTACTATTAAGGGGTAAGGGTAGTTAGAAGACAGAGTTATCAAATATGGGAGCGCTAAAAGGCCCGGCCCCCAAAATAAACTATCCACAGTAATAATAACTTGCTACTAGACCATGTCAGTCTAAGGGTTGATCAATGCACTCCCACACAGGAAGAAGGGATACTCTGTTCTAATTTACTTATTTATTACCCCCCTTAACAGCCCCCCATATACATTCACACCAATAACAATAATAATAATAACTTTACCACACTACCTTACGTTAAAAGCCTTGGTCCACATAAGCAGGATATAAGGTTTTACACTGAACACAAGCTAGGGTAAAGCTCTACTATTGAATAACTTGAAGTTAGAGTCAGCTTAGGGTAGGGGGACCACGTGGTTCCAATGGGACCCCCTTTAGAATAACTAGTAATATAAACTCTAAAAACACCTTCTACACACAGAGTATACTACTCTACACATAGAACATGAGTATGCCAGAGATTGAATAATGTACTCAGTATATACTTATCTTGAACAAGACACAGAAATAAGGAAACGAAGAGGAAGGAGAGGAGGTTCCTTTCACCACAGCCAGCAACCAGAGAAGGCCGCTTCAGCCCAGATCAGCCTCCCGCATTCGTGTGGTGCCGGGAAGAGCCTAATTGATCGTGCAGCTATACACATTAAAACATTTTCCCCTATGCCTCCTATTGTTACTTTACTCGTTCTAAGGATAGTTAATCTTATAACAATGTTACTCAATCCACAACAAGCTCAAGAGTCTGACTGCTTTGTGAGCAACAAGAATTGTCTTATGTCTGGCAGGGAAGATACGAACAATTACACATCGACAAGCGTGTCCACTACTACAAGGTAGTTTATTTAGTTCAATTTTGACCTCTGGTTTCCAACTAAAGAACCCAGGGTCGTAATAGTATCCATGGTGATACTTTGTCTGGTCCAACCGCTTTAGTTGCATCCAGTGTTGTCAACTGTTTCATTACCTCCTCTGCTGTCACCTCTATATCTGATAGTCTTCCATCTAGGGTAATCTCTTCTAACAATGGGAGCCACTCAGGCTCGGTTGTGAACACTCCATGGAAACTTGCATTCAGTACTCACAGATTTCCTTGTCGCTTTCTGTATATGCCCCTTCTGTTTTCCTCAGTCTTGTCACTTGGTCATTTACCGACATCTTCCTTCTTATATGGCTATGTAGTAATTTAGGTTGCTTTTTCGCTTTGATTGCAATATCATTTTCATAATTTCTTTCCGACACTCGTCTTATGTTAATGTAATCGTTCCTAGCTCTGTTACATCTAATCCTGTTGTCCTCTGTCCTTTGTCTTCTGTACTTCCTCCACTCCCTCCTGCTTCTCACTTTTGCTTCCTGACACTGTGTATTAAACCATGGATTATTATATTCCCTCCTGCTTTTTTCCTTTACTGTTGGAATAAATCTCTCTTCAGCCTCCTTGCATTTCCATATGACTTGGTTCATCATATCTTGCACTGTTTTTCCTCTAATTTCTTCCTCCCACTGCACTTCACCCAGGTAGTCCCTTATCCTTCTGTAGTCCCCTCTTCTGTAATCAAGTCTCCTTACTCGGACCTCTTGTCCTTTGGTCACAATTTTAAGCTCCGTCATGTAGTCAAAGACTAGGACGCAATGGTCACTGGCTCCTAGTGGTATTTCATGTTCTAAATGCTCGATGTCTTTCACATTCTGGGTCAATAACGTCTACCAGCTTCGCTCCCCAGGTCTCCTCCCCGCCATGGGGATTCCTCGTTTCCCAATCTATCTCTCCATGATTTAGGTCCCCCATGACCAGCAGCTTCACTCTCATTCTATGCGCTATAGTTGCTGCCCTCTGCAGTTCATCTATACATGCCTTGTTGCTGTCCTCATACTCCTGCCTGGGCCTTATACTGTTTGGTGGGGGATTGTAGAGTAACAAGATTACAATCTTCTTCTCATCCACTGTCAGAGTTCCGTGTATGGAGTTCGTGCTTTCATTGGTACCTGGATTTTCCAGCTCATCAAACTTCCATTTCCGCTGTATTAGGAGTGCCACTCCTCCTCCCTGTCTCTGTGTTCTTTCTTTTTTTATCACCTGGTACCCCTCTGGAAAGAGTGCATCCGAGATCATGCCATTTATTTTAGTTTCCACTATTGCCACTATGTCTGGGTCTGCCTCACTCACTCTTTCTTTTGTCTCTTCTGCTTCATTGGATACCCCATCAGCATTGGTGTACCAAACCTTGAGACTCTTCTTGGAAACTCTGGTGCCAGAGTTCCCCCTTTCGCTGGGGGGTCTGGGGGGTACTGGGGGGTGTCTGGGGGGCGAGTGGGGGCTGTGGGGGTGTCTGGGGGGGGGGTGCTAGGGAGGTGCCTGGGAGTGCCTGGTAGGCGAATGGGGTCTGGGCATCTAGGGGGGTAGGAAGGGCATAATGGATCTGAAAGTTAGGGAGAATCTGAATGGCATAGGGGGGTTGAGAAATAAAGTGAGACTGAGAGTCAGATAGAGGTTGAGAGGTTGGGGGGGGAGAGGGATATTGAGAGCAGAGGGCTGAGAGGAGAATGGAGCATGGGTGCTGGGAGTGGACGAGAGGCTGTATTAGTTAGGGGGGAATCAGGGGTTTTGGGGTAGAAGAGGGGAAGAGGGAGATGGGGGAAGGTGTTAGGGGGTCACAAGGTGAAGAGGTTAAATGTGGGCTGGAGGTGCATAGGAGGGGTGAGGGTTGGGTGGGGTTTGGGGGTGAGTGGAAGAGGAGTGCAGTGGAAGCTGGGATGGAACAGATGGAAGTGAAGGCAATGGGGTAGAAGGGGCAGGGGAGTAGGAGGGGATAGTAGGGGAGGGGGGATGGGAAGGTGGGTTTGGGGAGGGCATGGCTTGACTCACTGGGGTCGTTGACAGGTGTGATGTAGCAGGGGCAGGGGGAGTTGTTGGGGAAGTGCAAATGTAGAAGAGGCAGGGGGGTGGTATAGGAGGGCTGAGTTGGGGAGGATGTGACCTGGGAGGTGAACTGGGAGGTGAACTGGGAGGTGACCTGGGAGGTGGCCTGGGAGGTGACCTGGGAGGTCAGGCTACCTGAGAGGCTAGGGGTATGGTGTCGTGCTTGCCATCTATTCTTATGGGCTATTTGCTCATCTTTCATCATAAACTTTTCAATAAACACATTGTAATGGGTTTCACTTCCTCTGAGTAAATGCTTGTTCCTCAGTATGTACTCCACAGCCTCCTCATTGGAGAATTGCACCAGAACAGGTCTATTCTTGGTACAATTGTAAGGTCCAACCCTGCGGCTGATATCAACCTCGTTTTCTGCCATTAATGCTCCAATACATCTCAATATCTCATGCAATTCATATTTTTCCATCTCTATCCTTTCTTGTCTTGTTGGTGCCCCAGATTCGAATAACCCATGTATTAAAATGGTCCTTCTCCTCAGTAATTCATTGTCATGCTCAAATCCCCAAGGGACGGGCTACCGTCCCTTGGGGATTCCCCATCACAACCGCACTCACTAACCCATCCCCCACTAATCCTCTGTCCTTAGCCATGCTGTTAATCCTTCCTAACTCGTTTGAGATCTGAGCACATTCCCTCTCCCAGTCCTCTCTTCCCTTCCTAATCTCTTCCTGAATATAGAGCATAAGCTCCTGTTTCTGACTCTCTACTGCATCATGTATTTGCTGAAATAACTCGCTTTTTATCCCTTGGATTAGATCCTCCATCCAATCGCTCCTTCTCTCTACAAATTTACCTATTAATTTGTCTATAAATCTGTCCTCCTCGTCCCTGCTGGTGATTGACCTTGAGCCCCTTCCTGATCTTGTCATTGCAGACAATGACAATGCCGGGAAGACAATGTACAAAGACAGAAGACAATGTGCAGACAAAGACAATGTGCAGACAAAGACAGAAAGAAAGGAAGGTAATTACCTTTTTTGGCTAGACAATGTCTAGTCAAAAAAGGCGCTCCTCAATACCTTGCACAATCTGCAGCACAAACAGGCACACACATTTGTGTGTGTGTGTGTGTGTGTGTGTGTACTCACCTATTTGTGCTTGCTGGGGGTTGAGCTCTGGCTCTTTGGTCTCCCCCCTCTCATCCGTCAATCAACAGGTGTACAGGTTCCTGAGCCTAATGGGCTCTATCATATCTACACTTGAAACTGTGCATGGAGTCAGCCTCCACCACATCACTTCCTAATGCATTGATTTATTTATTTGTTTATTTATTTATTTATTTATTTATTTATTTATATACAAAAAGATACCTTGGGTTTGAGAGAATACATAGCATAGTATTTACAATCTTGTAAAGCCACTAGTACGCGCAGCGTTTCGGGCAGGTCCTTAATCTAACAGATAATTATAAGTAGGTAAATTCTAGCAGAATTAATAAAATGATAACAGATACATTGTAAGAAAAAATGAGATGAGAGAGTATAGTAAAGCACATTGGTATATTAAAGCTCTGATTAATTTCATTGACAACTTGATTGGTAATTTAAACAAGATTAATAGACACCATACAGCAGATTGATAGCACATATAAGACAGCAATGATCACAATGGTAAAGATGTTCAGATTGGGTACATAAAGATTGGGAGATTGGGTAGCAATAGATACAGTGAATTTTAAAGCTAAAGGTAAAAAACTATGAAGATGAAATTAGGTACTTTTTAGTTTTGTTTTTGAATGTCGCAAAAGTTGGAGAGCTTTTCAATTCAGTAGGGAGTGAGTTCCATCGACTGGGTCCCTTTATTTGCATAGAGTGTTTACACAGATTAAGTTTGACTCTGGGGATATCAAAGAGATATTTATTTCTGGTGTGGTGATAATGGGTCCTATTGCATCTGTCCAGGGAGTTTCAGAGCAGGATTTGCATTTAAGAACAGGGTTTTGTAAATGTAATTGACATAAGAGAATTTGTGGAGTGAGATTATGTTTAGCAGGTTTAGGGAGTTAAACAAGGGGGCTGAGTGTTGTCTGAAAGCAGAATTTGTATTATTCTGATAGCAGATTTTTGCTGGGTGATGATGGACTTGAGGTGGTTTGCAGTGGTTGAACCCCATGCACAGATACCATAATTAAGATAGGGATAGATTAGTGCACAATATAGAGAGATGAGAGCAGAGTTAGGTACATAATATCTGATTCTGGAGAGTATCCCAACTGTTTTAGAGACTTTCTTAGTTATGTGTTGTATGTGGGTGCTGAAGTTGAGTCTCTTGTCTAGGAATAGGCCAAGAAACTTTCCATCATTTTTATTGCTAATGTTAACATTATCTATCTGAAGCTGAAATGCATTTGTAGATTTGCTTCCAAATAAGATGTAGTAGATCTTTTCTATGTTAAGTGTTAGTTTGTTGGTTGACATCCATAAGTGGACTTTTTTTTAGTTCTTTATTAACAACATTATTTGGTGTATGTGGGTTGGAGTAGATGAGGGTAGTATCATCAGCAAACAAATAAGGTTTCAGAATGTTAGAGACATTAGGCATATCATTGATGTATATAAGAAATAGGAGAGGTCCCAAGATGCTGCCCTGTGGCACTCCAACGGGTATTGGTAGAGTGGGAGAGGTTATATTATTGATGGCTACACATTGGTGTCTATCACTAAGATAGGATTGGATATAGTCCAGTGTATGGCCTCGGATTCCATAATGATGCAGTTTACGTAACAGGTAATTGTGATTAAAAGTATCAAAGGTCAATGAAGAGTCCAATAGGAAACTCATTTATCAACCACTCTGACACTAAAAAGTTCTTTCTAATATCTCTGTGGCTCATTTGGGCACTCAGTTTCCACCTGTGTCCCCTAGTGTATGTGCCCCTTGTATTAAATATCCTGTCTTTATCTACTCTATCAATTCCTTTGAGAATCATAAATGTGGTGATCATATCCCCCTAACTCTTCTATCTTCCAGCGACCTGAGGTTTAATTATCGTAGTCTCTCCTTGTAGCTCATACCTCTCAGCTCGGGTACTAGTTGCATGTGTGTGTGTGTGTGTGTGTGTGTGTGTGTGTGTGTGTGTGTGTGTGTGTGTGTGTGTGTGTGTGTGTGTGTGTGTGTGTGTGTGTGTGTGTACTCACCTAGTTGTACTCACCTAGTTGTGTCTGCAGGATCGAGCATTGACTCTTGGATCCCGCCTTTCGAGCATCGGTTGTTTACAGCAATGACTCCTGTCCCATTTCCCTATCATACCTGGTTTTAAAATTATGAATAGTATTTGCTTCCACAACCTGTTCCTGAAGTGCATTCCATTTTCCCACTACTCTCACGCTAAAAGAAAACTTCCTAACATCTCCGTGACTCATCTGAGTTTCCAGCTTCCATCCATGTCCCCTCGTTCTGTTACTATTCCGTGCAAACATTTCGTCTATGTCCACTCTGTCAATCCCTCTGAGTATTTTATACGTTCCTATCATGTCCCCCCTCTCCCTTCTTCTTTCTAGTGTCGTAAGGCACAGTTCCCTCAGGCGCTCCTCATACCCCATCCCTCGTAGCTCTGGGACGAATCTCGTTGCAAACCTCTGAACCTTTACCAGTTTCATTATATGCTTCTTCAGATGGGGACTCCATGATGAGGCGGCATACTCTAAGACTGGCCTTACGTAGGCAGTGTAAAGCGCCCTAAATGCCTCCTTACTTAGGTTTCTGAATGATGTTCTAATGATGTTCGTGTGTGTGTGTGTGTGTGTGTGTGTGTGTGTGTGTGTGTGTGTGTGTGTGTGTGTGTGTGTGTGTGTGTGTGTGTGTGTGTGTGTGAGTAATTACCTAAGTGTAATTACCTAAGTGTAGTTACATAATGAGAGCTACGCTCGTGGTGTCCCGTCTTCCCAGCACTCTTTGTCATATTACGCTTTGAAACTACTGACGGTCTTGGCCTCCACCACCACCTCACCTAACTTGTTCCAATCGTCTACCACTCTGTTTGCGAAAGTGAATTTTCTTATATTTCTTCGGTATCTGTGTTTAGCTAGTTTAAATCTATGACCTCTTGTTCTTAAAGTTCCTGGTCTCAGGAAATCTTCCCTATCGATTTTATCAATTCATGTTACTATTTTGTATGTAGTGATCATATTACCTCTTTTTCTTCTGTCTTCTAGTTTTGGAATATTTAATGCCTCTAACCTCTCCTCGTAGCTCTTGCCCTTCAGCTCTGGGAGCCACTTAGTAGCATGTCTTTGCACCTTTTCCAGTTTGTTGATGTGCTTCTTAAGATATGGGCACCACACTATGGCTGCATATTCTAGCTTTGGCCTAACAAAAGTCGTGAACACCTTTTCCAGTTTGTTTTCTTTAGTATATCGCCATCCATGTATTTAAAAGCAGTTCTGAAGTTAGAAAGCATAGCATAGGCTCCTCGCATAATATTCTTTATGTGGTCCTCAGGTGATAGTTTTCTATCTAGAACCACCCCTAGATTTCTTTCTTTATCAGAATTCTTTAAAGATTTCTCACATAATATAGAGGTTGTGTGGGGGTCTATGTTCTCCTATTCCAAATTCCATAACATGGCATTTATTAACATTAAATTCCATTTGCCAAGTGGTGCTCCATATACTTATTTTGTCCAGGTCATCTTGAAGGGCATGACAATCATCTAAGTTTCTTATCCTTCTAATTATCTTAGCATCATCAGCAAACATGTTCATATAATTCTGTATACCAACTGGTCGGTCATTTATGTAGACAATAAACATCACTGGTGCAAGAACTGAACCCTGTGGTACTCCACTTGGGACATTTCTCCAGTCCGATACATTGCCTCTGATCACTGCTCTCACTTTTCTATCAGTCAGAAATTTGTTCATACATGTTATTTATTTATTTATTTATTTATTTATTTATTTATTTATTTATTTATTTATTTATTTATTTATTTATTTATTTATTTATTTATTTATATACAAGAAGGTACATTGGGTTAGAGAGAATACATAGCATAGTATTTACAATCTTGTAAAGCCACTAGTATGCGCAGCGTTTCGGGCAGGTCCTTAATCTAACAGATAATTTAAAGTAGGTAAATTCTAGCAGTATTAATAAAATGATAACAGATACATTGCAAGAAAAAAGAATGAGATGAGAGAGAATAGTAGGTATATTAAAGCACATTGTTAGAAGCTTACCTGTCACCCCTCCAATATTTTCCAGTTTCCAGAACAACCTCTTATGTGGAACTCTGTCGAAAGCCTTTTTTAGGTCCAGATAGATGCAGTCAACCCAACCATCTCTTTCCTGTAATATCTCTGTTGCTCGATCATAGAAACTGAGTAAATTCGATACACAGGATCTTCCAGATCGAAAACCATACTGTCTGTCTGATATTATATCATTTCTCTCCAGGTGTTCTACCCATATAGGTTTAATTATTTTGTCCAATATTTTGACTATTACACTTGTCAATGATATAGGCCTATAATTAAGGGGGTCTTCCCTGCTTCCACTTTTGTAGATTGGAACTATGTTAGCCTTTTTCCACACATCAGCTACAACTCCTGTAAACAGGGATGCTTGAAAAAATCAATTGAAGTGAGATGCTGAGCTCAGGTGCACATTCTTTCAGAACCCATGGTGAAACTCCATCCGGACCAACTGCTTTGTTCTTACTTAGCTCCTTGAGCATTTTTTCCGTTTCGTCTCTAGACACCTCTATGTGCTTTATGTTGTTCTCTGGAACTCTTATTGTCTGATTCCCTGAAGATTTCATTTTGTACAAACACACTTTGAAACTTTTCGTTTAATGTTTCACACATTTCCTTTTCATTTTCCGTGAATCTATTTCCCATTTTCAATCTCTGAATATTATCCTTTACTTGCACTTTGTTATTTATGAATTTATAAAATTGACCTGGTTCTGTTTTACATTTGTCTGCAATCCCTTTTTCAAAATTTCTTTCTGCCTCTCTCCTCACTGCCGTGTAGTTGTTTCTCGCATCATTGTATCGCTGGTATGTTTGGGGGTTTGACCTCTTCCTGTATTGATTCCATTTTTGTCTTTTGGTCTCTGGCCCTCTCGCAATTTCTGTTGAACCAATCCTGTTTCCTAGTTCTGCATCTCTGTTTTGGTATAAATTTGTTTGTGCCTTTATCATATATTTCACAAAACTTGACATACATCTCATTCACTTCCTTGCCTAGCAAAAAGTCTGTCCAATTATACTCACTAAAAAATTTTCTAAGGTTGCCATAATGTCCTCTTTTAAAGTCAGGTTTTTCAATTGCATCAACCTTCTTATTTTCTTCCAGATTATAACGCATTGCATTCTTTATTCCCAAAAAGACATGGTCACTTTTACCCAAGGGAGGAAGGTACTGAATGTCAAATATTTCTTCCTCCTTCCTGGTAAATATCAAATCTAGCATGGAGGGTGTGGTGTTTGTATGTAGCTGAGGAAGTCTTGGTTGTAGGGTTGATATAAAGCCATTGCTTGGTTACTGACTTTAATACTTAAACTGATACATGACTAGTAGCTACCAAGCTTGGCGGGCGTCCTGTACGCTCTTGTTTTCCTTTGCTGACGTCTGAGCCGCCGCACATAGAAAACGGATGGTACCGTTTTCTGTGAACATGACATCCCTCCTTTTCTTTAAAAAGAATGAATACAGGATGTCTACCATGCTTGTAGCACAAAGCAAAGTTATTGACACAAAGTAAGTTATTAACATATCAAGAGATATTGCATACATTTAACATTAATTAAGTACACAAAGAATTTATACAACTTAATCTTTACCAAAAAGGATTTCAATGTTAAAAATACATATGCAATGATAAACAAACATGAAAGAAACTGTAATACAAAGTTACAAAATATTGAATGAGAAATCTGCATTATTCAAACAATATTAAATTTAGTTTAGCATAATACTTTGCATTATATAGGAACACAATTAATCATCAAGTCGTGTAGGGCGTTTAACATGACGTTTAGGACGAGTCTCCAAATATAAGAACATCCCTTGATGAATTGTTTGTCGGGTTATAGCTCATTTTTTCTTTTTCCTTTGAACGACTTTTCACTTCATCATTTTCTACACTAGTTGGAATCACTTTGAAATAAGCCATATTAAGTGTTATACTATGATCTCTATTACTCGCTGTTACCGTAGTTCCTTTTACACTAATCACTTTATATGGTTTTGTATCATACGGCATATCTAGCTTTCCCTCTTTTTTTCTTTTTAACTAGAACAGTATCTCCAACCTTTATGAATTGTTCCTTTGCACGTTGATCATGAGCAATTTTCATTTTGCCCTTGACTAGTGCATCCTTCTGAGCGAGACGTTTATCCCTTACCTCGGCTGGCATGACAGGTAGTGAGATCCTCATAGGACGTCCAAATAAGATTTCACCAGGCGACTTGCCCAGTGTTCCATGCGGTGTTGCACGGTAGTTCCTGAGAAAAGCATACATAGCTTGTTTCCAGGATCATCCTTCGGCATGAGCACAGCGTACCGCTTTCATGAGAGGTTGCATGAATCTCTCAACTTCTCCATTTGCTTGAGGATGTAGTGGCACCACACGGCGGTGTTTGAATCCAATATGCTCAGCAAAGTTGACGAAGTCTTGTCCATTGAATGGCGGTCCATTGTTCGTCTTGACAACTTCAGGAATGCCAAAGTTTGAAAAGATCTTGTCGAGTTTCGGGATGACAGCCTTTGCAGATGTGGAAGTGATGATTTCTACTTCTGGATAACGTGAGTGATCATCAATGACTACCATCAAGTACTCTCCAGTTGGTAGTGGTCCGCAGAAGTCCATCGATACTTCCGTCCATGGTGCAGCAGGTAGTGGTGAAGGTTGTAGAGGTATTAGTCGTGAAGTATCCACTGCAGCTTGGCAAGGGACACAGGCATCATGCATGTCCTTTGATTGACGATCAATGCCAGGAAACCACACCTTTTCTCGTAGCAGCTGTTTGATCCTAACAAGACCTTGGTGTCCTTGATGTGCAAGCTTCAGAGCACGTTGCTGGAGAACAGCTGGAATGACGATACGAGTACCTCGCAGCACGGTGTCGCGTTGTTGCGTAACACTTAATTCTGTCTGGATGCGTTCAAGTGCTTTGAATGCATCTTGGTCAACTCCTGAGGGTGGGATGCGTGGAAACTTTTTCTTCGTCAATGCATCCACTGTTGCTTGCAGAGTTGGGTCCTCTAGGGTTGCAGTACGGATTTCATCAAGAGTGAGAGCCTTAGGGACTGCATCACAGGTTACAGAGTGTACATATTCCTCAGCAACTAGAATTACATCTGGGTTGATGTGCAGATGAACTTTGCTATCAGTAAAACAATCCATTGGTTCAAATCGATCAGAAAATTCAGCAACAATACCATCAACATTGTTTGCAGATTCCACTGCTACAGCATTAGAAAGCTGAAGTAGCCCCAATTTAGTTGAAGTTTTGTAACTGAGTAGAGACTCCTTTGCATTCCTAACAACATGGAATGTACTAATGAGCATTGCATTCTTTGACTTAATCTCTGCAGTGAAAGTTCCAATCACTGGCAAGGCTACCTTTGAAGCATAGGCAGTGGCTTTGCCATTATAGTTTTCAAGCTTTGGGAACTGTTTTTTAAATTTCTCATAGTGGCACTCAGCAATGGTGTCAATGTTTGATCCAGTGTCAATAAGAACTTTGAGACAAATACCAGCAATGTATATTATAGTCTCTGGGTTGTTTGGAAGATCATTCCATTCTGTGATTGCTTGTACTCCATAAGTATACTCACATTCCTGTCATCTGAGACTGATTGTAATGAAATGTTGTCTTGTACATTATTAACATTTTGGATATGAGGTGCAATATTGTGTTTACCACCTCGACCCCTATGAACTGATCCTCATACAGTGCTTTTATTCACTGACTGTGGTTTCTTGAGTGCGGAACGACACATAGCACCAAAATGACTCAGTTTTCCACACTCATAGTACTTCTTGCCTTGAGCAGGACAAACATTATCTTGGTGTGGGTAGTCTCCTCCACAATTGTAACATTTATTGTTGACTCCCTCTGATGTGGGTCGTTGTGACTGCTTGAGTCTTGTTCCATGACCCCAGTTGTGATGTGGTTCTCGGCTCAACTTGCTGTTAGGTTTGCCATGATATTTTCTTTGATCACGGTGTCCTCCCAGAACCTTACGTACCTCATCACTGTTAGTAACAGTGGCAGAACCGTTGTTGGCACTGTACTCCATGACACGAGCATCACGTGCAGCATCTTCCATTCGACGAGCCATATCCAGTATCTTGGTAAGAGAACTTTCATCATCAACAAATTCTACAGCTCTTCGACGGAGACGTGTAGATGTGCATGTTTCAATTATTTGCTGTTTGATTTCTTTGTCAACATCAGCAAACTCACAATGGGCTGCTAAACCCTGGAGACGTGTGTGGTATTGATCAACGGTTTCATTAGAGAGTTGTCTGGCTCTCCTGAAATGCAATTTCCATTGCAGTATTTTGTCTTGGTTTGAAATGTTCTGTTAATTTGGCTTTAGCAATGTCATAATCTTTGGCACCACCAGTGTCTTTCAGTGTATCAAAGATGTCACAAACTCGATTACCTGCATAATGAAGTAGAAAAGCACGCTTTCTTTCAGCACTTTTGATGTCAGAAATTATCAAGAAATTTTCAAACCTTTTAAGCCATTTGATCCACCTCTGTGACAGGTTTGTCTGGTCACAGGCAGGATCAAATGCAGGAAACTGAGGTATATTTGCCATTTTTTTACTGTATAAAAGTAAACTAATCACAAAATGTTCCTCAGAATATTAAACACTTACTGCACTGTATATGTTAGCTAAGAATTCACTGTAATTACTTTAATTTTGCAAAGCACTCAAGCATTTTAATGCAAAAGTTCACAGCAGTGCACAATCTAGCAGCAACTGATGTCTTACCTAGCCCTTGTGTACATGTGTTGTTGCTACTCACAGCAGCACAGCTGTTGTTAGCAGTTGGCACAGCAGTAGTTAGTAGTTGGTACAGCAGTTGGCAGCAGTTGGTACAGCAATTGACACAGCAGTCAGTTCACAGCGTGAAGAATTGTAGCACATAGCGTGTTTCGTATACAAAACATCGGGTTTTGTATACAGCATCAAAGCGTCGTTTCGTACACAGCGTCGGCACACATGGATCGCAGCTTTCTCAGTACACAGCTTGTCAGCACATAGCATTGGTTAGCACACAGCATTGGTTAGCACACAGCATTGGTTAGCACGCAGCATCGGGTATGGTGCTCACAGACAGGACGACTTCTTCCTCCTCCGGGGGGCGAGACAGCATGTTTCTCCTTCGTGTTTTAAGTTGAACAAATACCTGCATTCACAGTTCATCTTCGTCGCCAGTGTGGTGTTTGTATGTAGCTGAGAAAGTCTTGGTTGTAGAGTTGATATAAAACCATTGCTTGGTTACTGACTTTAATACTTAAACTGATACATGACTAGTAGCTACCAAGCTTGGCGGGCGTCCTGTATGCTCTTGTTTTCCTTTCCTGACGTCTGAACCGCAGCACATAGAAAACGGATGGTACCGTTTTCTGTGAACATGACAGAGGGAACGTCCCCTTCCCTCATCCTCGTAGCATGTTTAACATGTTGATACAACAATGTTTCCAGGATGAGATCTACAAATTTACAGGTCCAAAAATCTTCTGTTTTAGCTTCATGTGCTTCCCAGTCTATGGATTTCAAGTTGAAGTCGCCGACTATCAACAGTCGTGATCTATCGTTATCCGCTCCCGCTATGATCTCTCTCATTATTGGTATAAGACCTTCTCGTTTACTATCTAGCTCCTCCTTTGACCTTGTGCTGCTTGGCGGTGGACTATATGCATTTATGATCATTAGTTTATCATCCTCATGGCAGGTCTCTAGTACTATAATGTCAACTTCTTGTGGATTGGCAGTCATTATTTCCTTCACCTTTAGGTGTTCTTTCACCAGCACAGCAACGCCACCGCCTTTCCTAATTTTTCTGTCCCGTCTCCAAATTGCGTAGCTCTTGGGAATATGACCTCATTTAAAATAACATCTTCAAGTTTTGTCTCCGTGAGTGCAACAATGTCTGGTGTCTGCAGCTGTATTACATCACTTAACTCCAGTATCTTCGATCTTACTCCATCTTTGTTGGTGTATGCAATCTTCAGGAACTTGTTCCCCCTCTTCTTATTTTTCACTTCCCCTCTCTCTAATGATTTTGTTGATTTGCCTTTATGTACCACTTTACTGGTCTGCCTACCCCTATCACTTTGTAGAAAAAAGAATTGATTTCTTCTTCATTCCTGTTCTCATTTAAACGTTTTGCCTCGGCGAGGTTCGGTTTCAACTTCTCTCTATCTTCTTTTGAAAGATCTCGTCTTAACGACCACACCTTCCCATCCTCATCACTTTGTAATTTTCTAGCATAAAGTAGTACTTCTTAATCTGTTTGGCACTATTTAGAGTGATCCTCTGAGGTCGATCTTTCCCTTTTATATATCTGCGTATTCTCCTGTAGTCACACACATTCTCTATGGTTGTAAGACCTTCCACGAGGCCAACAATTTTATCTACTACTTTTGCTTCTTCTACAGCTCTTTCTGACCTAGATGTTATCTCCTTTTCTTTGCAGCCAAAAATTATCAGGGACTTACTCCGATCAACTGTGTTTTGCACCAACTTCGGGTTAGATGCCAATTCTTTTCTCACTTCTAGTCTAATGTTTGTTTTATCTTGGCTGCTGCAGTGTTTGACTTCCTTTACTGCTTCTTCAATTTTTTCCTTCTCCTTGGCCACTTGTGCATAGGAGAGTTGCATATCTTTCTTGCACTGTTCTTGTTACCCTGTGTAACTTCCTCCATCTGTGCTGACAAAGGTTGTTTCTCCTGTTGAATATGCTGGAGCTCCTCTTGTCTGCCTCTTGGGAAAGAACTTGCGATAAGATTTTGATTGACAGTTGAGAGCTCAACCCCCGCAAGGACAAATAGGTGAGTACACACACACACGTGTGTGTGTGTGTGTGTGTGTGTGTGTGTGTGTGTGTGTGTGTGTGTGTGTGTGTGTGTGTGTGTGTGTGTGTGTGTGTGTGTGTGTGTGTGTGTGTGCTCACCTATTTGTGCTTGCGGGGGAAAGCAGGGAGGAACTGGTTGGAACTTGCGCGTGTGTGTGTTTGTGTGTGTGTGTGTGTGTGTGTGTGTGTGTGTGTACTAACCTACTTGTACTCGCCTATTTGTGCTTGCGGGGGTTGAGCTGTGGCTCTTTTGTCCCGCCTCTCAACTGTCAATCAACTGGTGTACAGATTCCTGAGCCTATTGGGCTCTATCATATCTACACTTGAAACTGTGTATGGAGTCAGCCTCCACCACATCACTGCCTATGCATTCCATTTGTCAACCACTCGAACACTAATTTTTTTTTTAATATCCCTGTGGCTCATTTGGGCACTCAATTTCCACCTGTGTGCACTAGTGCGTGTGCCCCCTTGTTAAATAGCCTGTCTTTATCTCCCCTGTCAAGTCCTCTGAGAATCGTGTACTTGGTGATCATGTCCCTCCTAACTCTTCCGTCTCCCAGCGACGTGAGGTTTAATTCCGGGAGTCTCGCCTTGTAGGTCATACCTCTCAACCCGAATACTAGTCTGGTGGCAAACTTTCAAACCTTTTCCAGTTTAGTCTTATGCTTGACAAGATATGGACTCCATGCTGGGGCTGCATACTGCTGGATTGGTCTGACGTAAGTGGTATACAAAGTTCTGAATGATTCCTTACACAAGTTTCTAAACGCCGATCTTATGTTGGCCAACCTGGCATGTGCCGCTGATGTTATCCTCTTGATATGGGCTTCAGGGGACAGGTCTGGCGTAATATCATCCCCCAAGTCTTTCTCTCTCTCTGACTCTTGAAATATTTCATCTCCCAATTTATACCTTGTAACTGGCCTCCGACTCCCTACGCATATCTTCATTACATTGCATTTGCTTGGGTTAAACTCTAACAACCAATTGTTCGACCATTCCTTCAGTTTATCTAGGTCTTCTTGAAGCCTCAAGCAGTCCTCTGTCTTAATCTTTCATATAATTTTGGCATCGTCAGCAAAAATTGAGAGGGATGAGTCTATACCCTCCAGGAGATCGTTTACGTATATCAGAAACAGGATAGGACCGAGTACAATGGAGTCCTGTGGGACTCCATTGGTGACTTCACGGCAATCTGAGGTCTCACCTCTCACTGTAACTTTCTGCTTCCTATTGCTTAGGTATTCCCTTATCCACTGGAGCATTTTACCAGTTACTCCTTCCTGTCTCTCCAGCTTATGTACCAGCCTCTTATGTGGTACTGCGTCAAAGGCTTTCCGACAGTCCAAAAAAATGCGGTCTGCCCACCCTTCTCTTTCTTGCTTAATCTTTTATTGTAGAATTCTATTAAGCCAGTAAGGCGAAATTTACCCTCACTGAACCCATGTTGGCGATTTGTCACGAAGTCCCTTCTCTCCAGATGTGTTACTAGATTTTTCTCATGATCTTCTCCATCACCTTGCATGGTATAAAATTTAAGGACACTGGCCTGTAGTTCAGTGCCTCTTGTCTGTCACCCTTGTTGTATATTGGGACCACATTAGCTGTCTTCCATATTTCTGGTAAGATCCCCGTCTCCAGTGACCTACTATACACAATGGTGAGTGGCAAGCAGAGTGCCTCTGCACACTCTTTCAATACCCATGGTGAGATCCCATCTGGACCAACAGCCTTTCTCACATCCAGATCCAACAGGTGATCTCATCTCTCGTAATTTCGAACCCTTCCAAGGCCACCTGGTTTACTGCCCTCTCTCCTAGCGCAGTGACCTCATCTTGTTCTATTGTGAAGACCTCCTAGAACCTCTTGTTGAGTTCTTCACACACCTCTTTGTCATTCTCTGTATACTTGTCCTCGTCTGTTCTAAGCTTCATTATCTGTTCTTTCGCTGTTGTTTTCCTCCTGATGTGACTGTGGAGGAGCTTTGGTTCGATCTTGGCTTTGCTTGCTATATCATTTTCATAATTTTTCTCTGCTTCTCTTCTCACACTAACATTCTCATTCCTGGTTCTCTTATATCTCTCTCCCTCTCTCTGCTTTCTGGTGTTCTGTTATTTCGCCCTTTTGTTCAGTTCCTTTACTTCCATATATGCTCTATTAAACCATGGATTCTTCTTTTGCGTCTCGGATTTTTTCTTTGGGCCGGGGTAAACCTGTTTACTGCTTCCTGACACTTTTGGGTGACATAGTCCATCATGTCTTGTACAGACTTAGCTCTGAGGTCTGTGTCCCATGGTATATTCCTTAGGAAACTTCTCATCCCCTCATAATTCCCCTTTCGGTATGCCAGCCTTTTGTTTCCTAGTTCTTTTTTGGGGGAGATAAATCCTAGCTCTACCAAGTACTCAAAGATCAATACACTGTGATCACTCATTCCCAAGGGTGCTTCCAACTTAATTAACTTCCCTTATATCCCCTCATTTAGGGTAAATATCAGATCAAGCATGGCTGGTTCATCTTCCCCACTCATTCTTGTCGGTCCCTTGTCGGTTTCTAGGTAGAAACCTAGAACAGAAACCACAACACCCCCAATAAAATTATATTACAAATCAACCATGCACAGTGAACATATAAAAGAGGAAAGAATAATGAAAGAAATAATCCGTAAAGGAGTAAAAAGCACTACTCCTAACCAAAACATAAACCTGATAATATTCTACAAAACCAAGAAGACTTCCGAACTCCTTATCAAAAACAGCCCGAAGCCGACGGAGAACCCTCTACAGCAGTCAAGCGTTGTATACATGTACACTTGCCCCCACGAAGGATGTAACCTTCAATGTAAGTACATAGGTATGACGTCGACCAAGCTGACGAGGCGTTTGACATGCCATCTTCAATCTGGTGCCCCTAGGAATCACATGAGACAAGCCCATGACATTACTCTAACAAGAGAAATGTTGAACAAGAATACTTGCATAATAGACAAAACCCAAGATTCAAGAAGATTACAAATTCTTGAGGCAATTCACATAAGAATAGAGCGACCTACCATGAACACCCAAATCACGGAACTATTTACTCTACCCACCATGAGAGTAAGGACAAGACAAGAACATATCGATGCCAACACAGAAGACAATGTCCAACATAACAGGCCAATTACACTGGATTAATCTTTGTGTTTAGATAGGAGATGCCTCGTATGGGCCAATAAGCCTTCTGCAGCCCCTATGCTTATCCCTTATGTATCCCCCCATGTTTTCACCTTCATTGTATTATCACCTGACCTAATGCGGGTATAAAATCAACTAGTATTGTAAGATCTGTTCACTTGAGAATGAACCATGGAGGTTCGAAACGTCGTGCAAATTATACAAATAAGTGTAATACACTCTATAGTAAATCACTTCTTTTCTTCACCTTAAAAGTACGAAAATGAGTTTTGGAGAACTCCTATTTCAATTAAGCCCTGATGCTAAGAAAATAGTTAGAGGGATAGAAGCCCTAAACCAGAAAATAATAAATACAGAATATGCGGTCATATTCAATGAAACATATATATATATATATATATATATATATATATATATATATATATATATATATATATATATATATATATATATATATAAATATATATATATAAATATATATATATATATATATAAATGCGAACAAGCCTGAATGGTCCCCAGGACATATGCAACTGAAAACTCACACCCCAGAAGTGACTCGAACCCATACTCCCAGAAGTGATAGCCTCGGCTATCACCTCATTATGTCCGGTCGTGATGGTCAAGTGGATTAAGGCGTCTTGTACATACCAGTTGTGTTGCTTCTGGGAGTATGGGTTCGAGTCACTTCTGGGGTGTGAGTTTTCAGTTGCATATGTCCTGGGGACCATTCAGGCTTGTTCGCATTTGTGTTCCTCACGTGTTGCCCCAAAGAATGAGGTGATTTGGTAAAATGCTATGCCCAAGATAACTATCCGAGTGCCGGCGGTGGGGTGGTTCAAATAGCCTCGGCTATCACCTCATTATGTCCGGTCGTGATGGTCAAGTGGATTAAGGCGTCTTGTACATACCAGTTGTGTTGCTTCTGGGAGTATGGGTTCGAGTCACTTCTGGGGTGTGAGTTTTCAGTTATATATATATATATACATATATATATATATATATATATATATATATATATATATATATATATATATGTATATATATATATATATATATATATATATATATATATATATATATATATATATATATATATATATATATATATATATATATATATTATGTGTGTATATCACGAAAATAAACACGTGATTAAGAATGTGACAATGTCAGACCACGGAGGAAAAATGAAACAGGAAATTTCCTTAAGTACTTTCGTATATTAAATACATCTTCAGAAGGTCATTTTACATTTTTTTTTTTTTTTTTTGAAGCCACCCAAAAGGTTGCACGGGCATGAATAGCCCGTAAGTGGTGGCCCTTTTGAGCCATTACCAGTATCAAGAGCTGATACTGGAGATTTGTGGAGGTGCGACTGCACCCTGCGTGACGGGAGATGTCTCCCGTAATTATTAATTTTTTTCTTTTTTCTTTTTTTTTCCCAGTGTTCTGAGGTTGCATTTAACCATCAAGCTGTTATCGTGGGGGAGGATACTGCTTCACAGTCTTTATGAGGGTGTCCAGCTGCTGGACACCTTTGTTGACCAGGAGAGTGGCTGTGTTGATGGCTTCAGGGTGGCCACTGCATGATTCAGGAACTCTTAAAGCTCTTCTAAGGTCATTGGTTGCTTCACATTCCAGAAGATAGTGAAGTAATGGCTTTTCTGTGACAGTTTGGCAGAAGATGCACTCTCTCTGTCGGGGTTCACCAATCTCCCAGTTGCATCTGTAACCTAGACGTAGTCTATATAGCCTAACTGCTATTTCCCTGTGGATTCCTTTTGGGATATTTAACCTTTCTAATTTGGTTGCCTGAAGATACCATGTTGCAGATGGCGAACCTTCAGCTATTCTCTGGTATAGGTAGGCTTTGTTGAGATGTGAGAGTTTTTTGGTGATGATGTTTTTTATGTTCTCTAGGCTGGGTTGAATTGTTTTATGTATCACTGGATGACGAGTTGCCAATTTAGCAATTTCATCAGCTTTTTCATTTAATGGGATTCCAATATGGGATGGGATCCAGTTTAAAGTTATGTTGAGGCCTTTGCCTTTAGCGACTGCTCCTTGATACAAAATGGTGGTAATTATTTCCACATTATCTTTCCACTGTTTTTGTCCTAGTATTTGAAGTGCAGCTTTTGAGTCTGTGTGTATGATTGCATTTTGAGTGTTTTGTGCAATCACATATGCGAATGCCTGTTGTATGGCGAACAGCTCAGTTTGGGTTGATGATACTAGTCCTCCCAGTCTCCAATATGCCTGAACGCTGGTCGTGCAAAGAGCAGCGCCAGCACTCTCATTTTCTGTGTCCACCGATCCGTCTGTGAAGATGTGGGTGGCTCCTGCTACTGCTATGCTATACATTTGCTCTTCTATTATGCGCCTTAGGATTGTCGGATCATAGGCAGCCTTTTTCATTGGGAGACTTTCTATTACTATTTTGAAAGTAGGCTCTTCCCACGGCGCGGAAGGAGTGTAATTTGGGTGTGGATGATCACCCTCTCTATCAAGAATCATGTTTTTTAAATGTAGTCTGTTTATGACTTTTCCTGCTCTTGCAACCCAAGAGTTTCCATTGTTTTGGCCTAGTCCAACCACCAAGGCCTGCCGTACTGGGATTGGATCAGAAGAAATAATTATCTTACTGATAATTGTAGCTGTCCTTTGTGATATTCTTTCTTGTAGAGAGGGCAAACCCGTCTCCAGTCTAAGAGTTTCAAGCCTGGTCCACATGGGGGCTCCCAGTGCAGCTCTCATAGCATTGTTTTGGGCAACTTCAAGCTTTTTCCACTGTTGGTGTGATAGATTTGTGAGTGCAGGTGCGGCATAATCGATCACTGATCTGACTGCCTGTACATAGTATGTGCGAAGGACTTGCAGATTGGCTCCTCCAGAAAGGGAGGTTAGCGACCTGAGGATTGCCGTCCGGGCCGCAGTTCGCTCTCTCAAGTATGTGACCTCAGCATTAAAATTCATGTGTGTGTCCAGGATGATTCCTAGATACTGATAGGTGTCGACCCATTCTATTGGTTGACCCTGTACTGTGAGTTGGTTGTTGGGCTTCGCTATTTTTATGGGCATGGCCTTTGACTTTGAGGGGTTGAGTTTGATCCCAATCTGTTTTGCCTCTTTACTGATGCAGTCTAAGCATTTGGGTGCAAGGCGCGCCGCATCCCTTCCTTTTATGATGATGACAAAGTCGTCCGCGTAGTTTAGCAGCCTGCAGTGATGTGGGAGTTTCAACCTCATTATTCTTTCCATTAAACAGTTGAAGAGAAGAGGGCTAAGAATACCTCCTTGCGGTGTACCATTTTCATGTCTTTTGTACTCAGAGACTGTGCCATGAAGTTTTACTCTTGCTTCTCTGTTTATGAGACAGTTTTTGGTCCAGGAGAGCAGGTTGCCTCTGACCTCTTTGTCAATGAGGCAGCAGAGAATAGCTGGGGCGCTAGCCAGTTCAAAGGCTTTTTCGAGGTCCAGGAATATCAGCATTCCTGGTCTGTCATTCAAGTGGGCTAACAGAGTTGTAATACATTCCACTGTGCCAACCCCTCTTCTATAGGCATACATATCATGGTGCAGTTTAGGCATTTTCCACTCCAGTCTGTTGAGTGCCATTCTGTCAGCCGTCTTGGCTGCACAGCTTTGGAGAGAGATGGGCCTGGGATTCGCTGGATCTTTGGGTTTTGGGATCGGCACTATGTCTGCTCTATTCCAAGCAGAAGGTCTAGTTTGAGAAGTCCAGGCTAAATTAATTAACCTTAGGTATGCAGCGTCTCCCTCTGGGCCGAGGTTTCTAATCATTTTATAGGTTATTTTGTCGGCTCCAGGGGATGTATCCTTGGAGTTTTTCTTAGCCCGATTGAGCTCATCCAGTGTGAAGGGGGCATTAGTGTCAGAGACTTCTTCACATGCTGTAAGGATTCTGTGCCACCTTTCTTCCTCTAGTCCGGTCTGTACTGCTAATACATCTGGTGGAAGTTGATTGCTGGCTGCTCTCTCTGCAAACCTGGTTGCCAGTACTTCGGCTTCCTGTTGAGGATCTTTGGGGTGTGGAGCTTTAGGTGTTTTATTCCCTTTGGCCCGGTGAATTTGCTGCCACATCTCCCCGAGAGAGGTGTGTTCATTCAGGTGTGAACACCATTCTAGCCACTTTTGTTCTTTTATTTGTCTGGTCTCTCGATGTACATGTTCCTTGACCTCACAAAGTAAGACCCTGTTGCGGTCACTTGGCTGCTTTTTGTATAGCTTTCTTGTTCTATTGAGTCTATGGTTGAGTTCTTTGACGCGTTCGCAATAGTACCAATGATCTTTATGGTGTCCGGTGGACTGTTTTTTCAGTGGGATTGAGTGGTTGGCTGCACTTTGAATCGCTTTGACAAATTCTTGTTCTGCCTGATTAATGTCTTCGGGAAGATCATAGTTTCTTTGCCACTCTGAAATGAGGTTTTGAAATCGGTCCCAGTTTGCTAAAGCAAAGTTCCAGGCTTCAGATGGAGGCGGAGGTGGGGTGGGTAGGTCTAACTGAAGATCAATTTGGACCCCATAGTGGTCGCTTGTGAGTGTGGGCTCAACTGACCATGTTGCTGCATCTCTTAGGGAGGCTGAAACGAAGGTTAGGTCTAATCTGCCTCCTTGGATGTGGGTAGGTTCATTCTTGTTTAGGATTTGTATTTCTGAAAGCTGGTCCAGTAGATGTGTAATGTGTATGCCGGCTTCATTTGTTTTGTTCGAGCCCAGTGCCAATCGATGATGGGCATTAAAATCTCCACAAATGATTGTGTTTGTTGTTGTCGCGTGTCCAAATAACACAGAGAGATCCATTTCGGCTTGTGGAGACCTGTACACATTGAACACTTCAAGTTTGTCGTGTCTTAGCTCAATGGTGACTCCCATTACCTCTGTCCCTGCTCCACAATTGGGTGGGCTGGTTATGGATTTGGAGATCAGGTCACTTTTTACATAGATTGCACATCCCCTGGATTGCCCATTGATCCATGGAAGGAAGAAGCCTCGATAGCCTGAGATTTTAGGTTCTAATCCGGCTCGAAGCAAGCTCTCCTGTAGTATCAGGATGTCTATGCCTTTGGTTGCTGCTATGCATTTCAAGTGTTGCAATTTAGTGCGCAGTCCTTGCGCATTCCATTGCAGGATCTTTAGAATTCTAGGTTCTTGGAATGTGCTGATAATTCCGTGGTATCCATGGAGTCTGATGAACACGCCATGGAAGTTGCAATTGGGGTATAGGTTCTTAGTGGTCCTGAAATTGCCTCATCAATGTCGCTTTCCGACGACCTGGACTCTATCTGCTTTTTATGGGGGTGCCTCTTGCCCTGCTGTCTTGACGGTATGGATATTACATCTTCGAATTTTTTGAGCTTGTGCTCAATTGTCTTCCGAGTCGCTGTGGTTTGCTTGATTCCATGTGAAGACAGCAGACTTTCGATTAACTCAGTGACCAAAGTTTTGAGCATTGGCCAGAGAGCGTTCAGTTCAGTGGGAGCACTATTTAATGTTGTGCAGGTTGAGGGCCTAGTGGCTTTTAGACCCTTCTCGGTGGTAACTTTGGCACTGGAATTGCTACTCCTATTGGCCCCAGTGTGCTTGCTGGATGAAATGGGAGGCCGACTGCTTTGAACATGAGTCTTGTGTCCTCTATCTTTCTTTTTGTCCTGTACTGTCTTCTCACCCTTCACCATGGCCGATGGTGAAGGGCCGTGTGCCCCCTCTTCCTGAATGGGTAGACCCCACGCGGTTTTAGTGGGCATGGGAGCTGGTATTCGTTTTGGTGGGGGTTTCGGCTCCGCTGTTGGCGTGGTGGGGTTAGTTTGAAGCCTTTTGAGCCTTTCAGGGCATTTCAAGTTCCAGGCATGATGTGCCTTGGAACAATTTGGGCATTTTGCCTGTACAGGGTGGTTTGCCTTGAATTTATCAATACATGTTTTTGTATCATGGGGCTGGCTGCAGACTCCGCACCTCACTGGGCGTTGGCAGCCATCTTTGTGATGCCCAAATCTCTGACATCTAAAGCATCTTAGGGGCTCTGGGGTGTAAGGCCTGTGTTGGAACACCCCCCAGATTCCAAGGTCAAGTTTTTCCGGGATCCGTCCTCTTACTGTGAGAAGGACTTGTCGAGTTTCTTGTTTTGTTCGTACTTGGCATCTCTCTGCTGACACCACATAGTTCAGCTTTTCGAGATGGCCAAGGGCCATATGCAAGGGATAATGGAGGACAATGACTTTACTTATTTTATCCTCTGGTTTCAGTTCCTCACATTTTGCGTAATTTTTTAGAATCGTAGCGGTCGACTCGTCTTTTGGCCTCAGAATGTATTCTCTTTTGAGATTAGGTTTTGCCCTAACCTGGAGCTGGGGGTACTCTTTTTCCAGGTCCACTACATTAGCGTAGGAAGACTTACCTTCCGTGTGCTGCACTTTGAAGACCGGAAACGTAGATCTAGTCTGAGGCGCTGGGAGAGCTGGAGAAGCTGGAGAGATTAATGGGCGATGGGTCGTCATGGAGTGGCTTGTCCTGTTAGCCTTAGTCACGTGATGCCACTCGCCGTCACTTTCGGAACTGGTGTCCATTATCGATGGTCTTTTCCTACTCTGAGCAGCATTGCTGGATCGATTATAAGTCCATTGGAATTCCATGATGAAATTTCAAATGATCACTTGTGGAGTGGTCTGGTGAGTGAAGGACGTGACGTCTGGAATGATAATTCTGTTATAGGTGCTTTTACAATTTGTTATTGAAGACTTTATTTATTATTTTTCAGGGCATAAATACAATGTAAAAAAGTCCATTTTTTCTTCAATGTATCTAAGAGCTCTTCGAGTTGTGAGTCCAGAATTCTTAGACGAAGAATTTAAGAATATTGATTCGATTGGTCTTAAGCTTTGTTACCCACCGAATTTTTTGGAAGTTTGTCGTAACAAAGCTCGTCGTACATATTATAATAATGTATGCAGTGAAAGGATTCGCCCAAAGAATGTGTTATGTTTACCATATTTCTCTGGGTTTGAGAATATTGTCAAGGCCTTGAAACTTTTTAATATAGATGTAATGTTTAGCTACGAAAACACTGTTGGTAAGCTATTAGTTAGGAACAGCCCTCGTAGTGATAATTGCGTCATTTATAAAATACCTTGTAAGGAATGTAATAAGTTCTATGTCGGGCAAACATCTAAAGATTTAAAATGTAGAATATCGCAACATAAATACTCTGTAAGACATGGCCAATTGTCTAATGCTTTGTTTGTGCATTTGTCAGAAAAAGCTCACCAAATTGATTGGGAGAGTGCGTCTTCAATAACAAATTGTAAAAGCACCTATAACAGAAACATAATTGAATCTGCTTTGATACAGATCACCAAAGAAAGTAATTTGAATATTAGCAGTGGTCTATATAACTTAGATCCATTTCTAATAGATCAGCTAAAGGGCGATTTAAGTAGGATCATTGAAAAACATTTGTCTCACTAATTTATTGTATATATTTACCTCTTTATGTTATAATTACCTATGTATTATGCTTGTATGTCTGCTGTATCAGATGGGCCATTGGGCTACATCGGATGGGCCAATTGGGTGCATCTGATGGGCCAATGGGCCGTCTGCGTTGTCCAAGTATTGTACCTCACCTTACTTCACCACTCTCTCCTGCCTATTTATACCCATCACTCGATCTGTAAAATGACCTTCTGAAGATGTATTTTATATACGAAAGTACTTAAGGAAATTTCCTGTTTCATTTTTCCTCCGTGGTCTGACATTGTCATATATATATTATATATATATAATATATATATATATTATATATATAATATATATTATTTATATATAATATATATATATAATATATATATATATATATATATATATATATATATATATATATATATATATATATATATATATGTCGTACCTAGTAGCCAGAACGCACTTTTCTGCCTACTATGCATGGCCCGATTTGCCTAATAAGCCAAGTTTTCCTGAATTAATATAATTTTTCAATTTTTTTTTTATGAAATGATAAAGCTACCCATTTCATTACGTTTGAGGACAATTTTTTTATTGGAGTTAAAATTAAGGTAGATATATGACCGAACCTAACCAACCCTACCTAACCTAACCTAACCTATCTTTATAGGTTAGGTTAGGTTAGGTAGCCGAAAAAGTTAGGTTAGGTAGGTTAGGTTGTCGAAAAACAATTAATTCATGAAAACTTGGCTTATTAGGCAAATTTGGCCTTGCATAGTAGGCTGAGAAGTGCGTTCTGGCTACTAGGTACGACATATATATATATATATATAATATATATATAATATATATATATATATTATATATATAATATATATATATATTATATATATATTATATATATATTATATATATATTATATATATAATATATATAATATATATATATATTATATATATAATATATATATATATAATATATATATATATATATAATATATATATATATATATATAATATATATATATATATATATATATATATATATATATATATATATATATATATATATATATATATATATATATGTCGTACCTAGTAGCCAGAACGCACTTCTCGGCCTACTATGCAAGGCCCGATTTGTCTAATAAGCCAAGTTTTCCTGAATTAATATATTTTTTCTAATTTTTTTCTTATGAAATGATAGAGCTACCCATTTCATTATGTATGAGGTCAATTTTTTTTATTGGAGTTAAAATTGCCGTAGATATTTGACTGAACCTAACCAACCCTACCTAACCTAACCTAACCTATCTTTGTAGGTTAGGTTAGGTAGCCGAAAAAGTTAGGTTAGGTAGGTTAGGTAGTCAAAAACAATTAATTCATGAAAACTTGGCTTATTAGGCAAATTGGGCCTTGCATAGTAGGCTAAGAAGTGCGTTCTGGCTACTAGGTGCGACATATATATATATATATATATATATATATATATATATATATATATATATATATATATATATATATATATATATATATATATATATATATATATATATATATATATATATATGTCGTACCTAGCCTATATACCTAACCTAACCTATATACCTAATAGCCAGAACGCACTTCTCAGCCTACTATTCAAGGCCCGATTTGCCTAATAAGCCAAGTTTTCATGAATTAATGTTTTTTCGTCTACCTAACCTACCTAACCTAACCTAACCTAGCTTTTTTTGGCTACCTAACCTAACCTTACCTATAAATATAGGTTAGGTTAGGTTAGGTAGGGTTGGTTAGGTTCGGTCATATATCTACGTTAATTTTAACTCCAATAAAAAAAAATTGACCTCATACATAGAGAAAAGGGTTGCTTTATCATTTCATAAGAAAAAAATTATAGTAAATATAATAATTCAGGAAAACTAGGCTTATTAGGCAAATCGGGCCTTGAATAGTAGGCTGAGAAGTGAGTTATGGCTACTAGGTACGACATATATATATATATATATATATATATATATATATATATACATATATATATATATATACGACATATATATATATACATATATATATATATATATATATATATATATATATATATATATATATATATATATATATATATATATATATATATATATGTCGTACCTAGTAGCCAGAACTCACTTCTCAGCCTACTATGCAAGGTCCGATTTGCCTAATAAGCCAAGTTTTCATGAATTAATTATTTTTCGACTACCTAACCTAACCTAACCTAACTTTTTCGGCTACCTAACCCAACCTAACCTATAGAGATAGGTT